>NW_021835746.1:0-39326 GCF_006345805.1 Octopus sinensis
TATACATGCGTATATATGTATACAAATACCACAGAATATATGTGTATGTATGTATCCATCTATATAAAAATACACATGTATATAAATATACATACACACAGACATATAAATATGTATACACATACACACATATACATACATACATACGTACATACAAACATATGTGTGCTTGTGTGTGTGTGTGTGTGTGTGTGTGTGTGTTGTATGCGTGTATGAATTAAAAATAAACGACAAGATAGGTACAAGAACACAACATTCACAAACCGAAAAAATAGGGGCCAAAACTAGAGGAACGATTAAAATAAAAAAAAACAAAACTTAGCTAAAAGCGAAACAAAGACAAAACAAAAAATAACCTAAAACCAAAAACCCAAAATGAAACAAGGAAACAAAACAATTTCCTCCGTAAATGATTAATTCACGTTTTCATTAAAAGGCAGTTATTATCATGTCATGGTTATTCACTCAATCGAAATTACCTCCCTTTTTCTCCTTTCATTTATTCTTTGTTATAAGCTGCCTTTTACAATTTTATATCTGTTGCTTGCTTCCATGTTTTTGTTAATCGTGTTGTTTTGGTTTTTATTTAGAATAGCTTACGTATAATCTGAGAGAGTTCAGCGTGTTTCTCACAAGGGAGGATGTTTCAATACATGGAACTGCCTACCTCGCATTGTGCTGATTTTGTATGGCCCCTATTTTTAAAAATCTTCTTTCTATTTCTGTTTTCTTCGTTTTTATATAGGTATGGGTATTTATGTATGTGCATGTCTGTGTGTTTATATATGTTTCGTGTATATATATATATATATATATATTATATTATATTATACATACACACGTGTATACAAATATGCATTTATATATATATGTATGTATATATATATACATATATATATTTATACACAAATATGCATTTATATATATGTATATATATATATGCATATATATATATATATATTCATGTATACATATTTATATTAAAAATGTATATATGTATATCTTTTCATCTAACTCTACCCATTCGTGTGTGTAGGTATACACACACACATATATACACATATATACACATATATACATACATACATACTTACATAATATATACATACATATAATATATATATATATACATATATATAATATACATATAATATATATATATTATATATATATATATAAACTATATGTATATGTATATTATAATATATATATATGTATGTACACATGTACACATGTATGTATATATGTATGTATGTATACGCACATACACACGCACACACATATCTATAAGATATAAATATATATACATACCACCATATTTACATGCATACGTTCAATTCACGTGGAGATATGTATGTACTCATGAATGATTTTAATGCAACGCAAGCATGTTTTGCTGTTAGTTTTATTCCAATATTATTTTCTTACTTAGAACTAGGATAATTTCTTCGAAAAGGAAATTAAAGCACGTTGCAATCCCCTTCAATGCACGCTCTCATCTGTGGTGCCTGTTTCCCCTCCAGCAAAAGACCCTTCGCAAAAGACCCAGTTCATCAGTTCAATATCAGTGTGCACCAGTTCATATCGTCAGTTATCTCTCCAATGAGCCCTAAAATGGTAAGAATGGAAATGCATAAATAAAAAAGTAAATAAATAAATAAATAAATGAATAAATAAATGAACCAGGAGACAAAAACAAAAACAAAAACAAAAGGCAAAACGTAAAGCGAAACAAAATCAAAGCATAAACCGAGAATTAAACGAAAGCAAACCCCAGAAATAGCAAAAAACAACAACAAACGAACAAAAAACAAACAAACAAAAAAAAAAAACAAAAAAAAAAACAGCCAAACAAAAATCAAAGAGAAAAATAGAAAATCGAAACAAAATCAAAAACAAAAACAAAAACAAAAGAGCAAATATGTTTAGAATTTACAAATAAAGGCAGAACGGCCGAAATAAAAGACAAAATTCTTGCAATTAAATGACTCTTTAATTAAATTCCTTATTGGTAAAACAATAACAAAAACGACAACAGCAATAACAGCAATAATAACAGACAAGGCGCTGACAGATGGTAATGATGATGATGATGATGATGATGATGATGATGACGATGATGATGATGTTTGATGAATGATGATGATGATGATGATGATAGAGTTGATGATGATAGAGTTGATGATGATCAGTATGGTGATGATGAGGGTAACAATGATGGTGATGATGAGCAGGAAGAGGAAGGGGAAGGTGATTACGGCGGTGAAGATGCTGCTGCTGCTGATGGTGGTGATGTTAAATTGAGAACAATGATGATAATAGTGGCGAAGATGATGTTGATAGACCTTGATGAAAATGGAGACGGTTATGGCGACCTTGATACGGTAACTATGATGATGATGATGATGATGATGACAACGACGACAATGACGACGACATTGATTTTGATGATGGTAATGGTGGTGGTGGTAAATATGAAAAAGATGAAAATGATGATAATGATGGTGGTGAGGATAATTGAGGACAGCAAAAATGATGATATAATGACGGTGGTGGTGATGGTAGTGGTGATGGTAGTGGTGGTAGTGATGGTAGTGGTGATGATGGTGGTGATGATATTGGTGTTGATGGTAGTGGTGGTGGTGATGGTAGTGGTGATGGTGGTGGTGATGATGGTGGTGGTGATGGTGGTATGGTGATAGTGGTATGGTGATGATGGTGGTGGTGATGGTGGTATGGTAATGGTGGCATGGTGATGGTGGTGGTGGTGAAAGTGGTGGTGGTGGTGGTGGTGGTAGTGGTGGTGATGATAGTGGTGGTCATGACGGCGGTGGTAGTGGCAATGATGATGTTGATGATGATGATGATGAGAATGATGATGATGATGATGATGATGATGATGATGATGATGATGATGATGATGATGATGATGATGATGATGATGATGATGATGACGACGACGATGATGATGATGATAATCATGAGCATGACGAAGATGCTGCTTCTGCTAAATTACGACAAAGGTATTGATGACAATTATAGTGAAGAATTACGTTGTTAAAAAAAAATGAAATCAATACAAAACTAACCAAGCAACGTTCCTGTCCACGACACTTGGATAATCTCAGAGAATCTCTTGATCGAAAATTTTTATTTGCGGTTCACTACATTATGCACGTGAAACCCCATCTAATACAACCGAAATAATCACGACGTCGATAACAACATCAACAAAATCAACACCGAAAAACAAAGAAAAACCATATCGGGTCCTGGCAGT
Source organism: Octopus sinensis (assembly GCF_006345805.1). Taxonomy (NCBI): domain Eukaryota; kingdom Metazoa; phylum Mollusca; class Cephalopoda; order Octopoda; family Octopodidae; genus Octopus; species Octopus sinensis. Next base: position 3,281 of record NW_021835746.1, read on the forward strand.
GAAATGTCCATTATCGTCAGTTATGTTTAGTGCTTTTTTTCTAAAAAGTCAAGCTCTGTCAATGAAGACTTTTCAAAACCGGATGTTTTCTACGATGAATCTGAAGAGTTTTGTAATAACAAATGCCCTCAAAAAGATGTTAGTATCCCCATTTCGCTTTGTCATGTACAAAACAAACTACAGATGATCAGCTGAGACTTCAACAGCTATTGTACTCCATGGTATTAAATGGGGATCGTTGAGGATGGAAACTGGCCAGAATAGACTTACCATAAAGATGGCACGGCCACTGTCTTGAATCTATGACAAATTTGCTAAATAAGTTTTAAAAAAAACTACACGGAAATTCTTTTCCCACTGTACATTCTTGATGTCTTCAAAGATGTCTTCATAATGATTATGTTACTAAATTTGAAACATTCCTTCTTAGAGAAAATAACATCTACAAATAATAAGGCGATGGAGAGTATCTTCCAATAGTGGCGCACTGGAACTCCCTGATTAAGCTAGCAAATGTGCCAAAGTTCTAGACGCCACAGTCTGTAATCGTGGTGTTCATAAAATTTGTACTTCAACAACCGAAGGTTATTGCAAGCTATGTTGACCCTCAATTAGAGCGACATTGTTGAGAGTACGGTGAAACGCTGGTTACTGAAGACCACTCATCATGAAAGAGATATAAACTGACCAAATGTTAAATTGAAACAGAGCAGATCAAGTATTCCAGACCCGTGTCAAAGAAGGAAGTCCTGCAACTATATAATAATTGTCTATGAACTAGCTAAGATCTGGAAGAAAGGTTATTTGATAGTATTGCTGAAACAAATAAATGGTAGATCTACCAATTCCAAAGGTCACAAACCGGAATCCCTTTGCATTCACACAATTGGTAACTCAATTAACAAGGTATTTCACGTTTTCCAATACATCGACGATCATTTTGAGCAAGAAATGTCTTATAACATAGGTACACACGTCTGGTGTGAAATGGTTTTGCACAAATAATAGTTTGTTGTGGTTATCTAAAAATAACCTATCGCAGAAATATATGTTAATACAGAACGCATTCCGTACTACTCGAACGCAGGTACGATACTCAGTCTTCACTATTCAACTGCCGACTGTTAACCCAACACACGTCGAACTAACACGGTAAACTAACACGGTCGAACTAACACTAGCAACAACCGCCTTGGCAATTCACTCAGTTCTTTTTCTTTTCTACTCTAGACACAAAGCCCGAGATTTTTGGGGAGGGTGACCAGTCGATTAGATTGACCCCAATACGCAACTGGTACTTAATTTATCGACCCCGAAAGGATGAAAGGAAAAGTCAACCTCGGCGGAATTTGAACTCAGAACGTAAAGTCACAAAATATCGCTAAGCATTTCGCCCGGCGTGCTAATGTTTCTTTTCTATTCTAGGCACAAGGCCCGAAATTTTTGGAGAGGGCGCTAGTCGATTAGATCGACCCCAGAACGTAACTGGTACTTAATTTATCGACCCCAAAAGAATGAAAGACAAAGTCGACTACGGCGGAAATCGAACTGAGAACGTCCTGAGTTCAAAATGCTTAGCAGTATTTCGTCTGTCTTTACATTCTGAGTTCAAATTCCGCCGAGGTCGACTTTGCCTTTCATCCTTTGCTTTCCCTTTTTTGTTTCACCTAAATGTCTAGATGTTTTGCGTTCTTGTTCCATTTTTGTATCTTTTATACATAAAATATAGCGGAGTACGTACACTTTGGTCTCTTATATGTAAGTATATATATCTAAATTTTGTACGACTCTATTGTTCTTTGTATTCTTTCATTCTTTCCTTCTTTCTTCCAGCCCTTTCACACTTCGTTCATTCCACTCTTCGTTCTTTCGTTCCCCCTCTCTCACATTTCGTGGCCTTCTCTTCATGCTCACTTTCCCTCTTTCCTTTCACTGTGTCTCTTTAATTTTCCTCTCACTCCTCCTTAATTCTTCTATCCCTCTGCTTCTACCTCTCTCTCTTCTCTCCCCACGTGACCGGTGTTTGGCCAGGGCTGACTTTTCTTTTCTTGGTTGGACGACTGTCCGCGCAACACATATATTCCTTCTTGTGCTTGTTAAATCTTATGTCCCAGCCGCAAGGCTTTACCTACACACAGCTTAATTTAATTCGTCCTTAGTCGAAAGACGCCTGTTGTCATGTCCTGTTATTTTTATTTGTATTTGTGTAACATTTGTTTTTTTCCGTCCTTGTTTTCGTATACATTCGCTGCTTTCTTCCAAGGAATGTAATGCTCTTAGCTTAGTTTTCCTTGGGGCTGGCCAGATTGGAGCAATCTCGAGTATCCAGCTGACATTGCAAAGATAATCTGGAACTCGACTGAGTATAGAAAACTCTGAATAATCGTCCTTGTTTTCCTTGTATCGTCTGTCTGGTTATTATGTTTTCCCTTTTTTCTTGTTTCACCTAACTGTCTAGATGTTTTGCGTTCTTGTCCCATTTTTGTAATCTTTATATATGGCCAAGTGTCTTCTACTATAGACTCGGGCCGACCAAAGCCTTGTGAGTGGATTTGGTAGACGGAAACTGAAAGAAGCCCGTCATGTATATGTATATGTAAACACAAGGAAAAAAACTACGCTCAGGGAAGGAAAGAAAAGATGTATTACGTTTCGAACAAAGCTTTTCTTCAGAAACAGGAGACAGAGGAAAGTCAAAGAGAAAAGGAAGACGGAGGAAAAAAATCGCCAACACACACACACATACACACACACACAACACACACACACCCACACACACACACACACACACACACACACACACACACACACACACACACACACACACACACACGCACGCACACATACATATTTATGTACTTGTGTGTCTGTGTTTGCTCCCCCCATCCTACCATCGCTTGACAACCGATGTTGGTGTGTTTACGTCCCCGTAACGTAGCGGCTCGGCAAAAGATATCGATAGAATAAGTACTAGGCTTACAAAGAATAAATCCTGGGGTTGATTTGTTCGACTTAAAAGGCACCGCTCCAGCATAACCGCTCTCAAATGACTGAAACAAGTGAAAGAGTAAAAGAGCAGAAAAATACATTCAACATGAAGTGTTCATGAGGGGCATTTGTCACCTATTACAAATGGTTTGAGAACATACAAAAGTTTTTCTCCGGGTGGGAGGCTTGGAAGGTCAAGGTACTTGTGTGTTTAAGTCTTGTTCTCTTGTGCTTATTGTATCGTTTCGCTTTTGTCAAACTGCTAGCTAACGAGGACATAAACAAGCCAACACCGGTTGTCAAGCAAAAAGACACACATATGGGCTTCCACATAATTCCCGTCTACTAATCCACTCACGACGTATTAGTTGGCTCGGAGCTATAGTAGAAGATACTTGCCTAAGAGACCCAACGGTGTCACAAAGGATAGTACAAGGGCTTCCATCCAACGCCCTAATAATACCACCATTCCGCCACCCTAAAATGGGACTTTATTTGACGACATCAAAAGGATGAAAGGCCATGTTGAACTCGATGGAATTTGAACTTACAGCGCAGAGACTCAGAACAATTAATGCAAGACATTTTATCCGAGCTCTTAACACTCTGCCAATTCACCCCTTTTTCTTACCTCCTCCATTACAAGCAACCACACAGTCTTAAGACCTTATGTAATCAAGCATGTTTAATACTGAACAGAGAATAATCACTGATTATTTCTTTTTACTTGTTTCAGCCATTTGACCACGGCCATGCTGGGGTACCGCCTTGAAGAGTTTTTAGTCGAACAAATCGATCCCAGGACTTATTTTTTAAAACCTGGTACTTATTCTATCGGTCAGTTTTTTTGCTGAATCGCTAAATTACGGAGACGTAAAAACATTAACACCACTTGTCAAGCGGTGGTGAAGGACAAATACAGACATAGAGACACACACACACACACACACACCACACACACACACACACACACACACACGCACGCACACACACACACACACACCACACACACACACACACATAAACTTTTTTCAGTTTCATTAATGCCAGAAGATGAAAGAACAGAAAAACCTTCCAGTGCCGTATATCTCTTTTCTTAATCACTGGATGGTGATTCGACGATTTTCCCTCACAGTTGCTCGCACATCTGCAATGTTTTTCTCAGTTCTGCTGGCTGCGGTTATCGGCATGTTTTTGCCATCTTGGAAACGTCTAAATCACTCGTTGCGACGATCATACGCTACACAAGTTCCTTCCAAGTACTGCTGTAAACAGCAGAAGTGAGCTAGAGCACTAAAACTTAGTGCGCGGACACAGCAGAGTTTAAGGTCAATCTTCGTTAAGTGGCTTTACTCTGTGTGCTTTAGTTTCATTACTATGGCAACAGTCCGGATACTTATTGATCAGACCACATATGCAAAAGAGATACGAAAACTGCAGTAGGATCTTTGGCAGACTGACAGAGAACACGAACATGGAGTCGCCGAAGGTACTCTAATAGTTCATAACAACATGGACCATTAAAGGAAGACTAAATCTATCGTTCAGCTTAGTAAGTGTTGTCACAGTGCTTGAAGGAGAATGGCATGTAGGTATAAATAACTAGAGTAATAATGGAGCCTCTCAACAGTTTCTATATTCGAATCACTATGTAGTCGCTTTACCTTACAAAGAGTAGCCAAATCTCACTTGTCTTAGAACTAGGACACATTGGATAATGTAGTCTGGAGTACAAAATGCCAAAAAAAAAAAAATAAATAAAAGATAGTAAAGCTGAAATAACAGCCGCTGTTATATCATTGATCAGAGCTGATTTCGGTCAAAAAGAGAAAACATTATGATGGATGTTTCTGCTTGGGAAGTATACAGAAGTAGTAAGACATGGATTCTGAAAGTAAAGAAACCGAGGCAGCCTGGAAAGGGGAGGACAGGTAATCTGAGACAGACTAATTATTAATGTATTTGGTAATGAGTGTAATAGATGTGGCTACATTAATTTAAACGGTTGTGTGGTTCGTTTTGCGATTATGTAGTTTCGGGTTCAGACTCGCAGCGCAGCACCTTCGGTAGGTGACTTCTGCTAAACTTCCGGACCAACTAATGTCTTGCGAATAAATTTGGTAAACGAAAACTCTGTAGAAGCCCACGGTGTGTTTGTGTATATATATAGTATATATATATATATATATATATATATATATTATATATGTGTGCAGAGGTGGCTATGTGGTTTGCTTGCCAACCACATGGTCCCGGGTTCAGTCCCATTGCGTGGCACCTTGGGCAGGTGTCTTCTACTTTAACCGCGAGCTGAAAAAAGGCTTGCGAGTGGATTTGGTGGACGGAAACTGAAAGAAGCCCGTCGTATATATATGCATATGTTTGTGTGTCTGTGTTTGTCCAACCACCGTCGCTTGGCAACCGATGCTGGTGTGTTTATGTCCCCACAACCTAGCGGTTCGGCAATAGAAGTACTAGGCTTACAAAGAATAAGTCCTGGGGTCGATTTATTCGATTAAAGGCAGTGCTCCAGCATGGCCGCAGTCAAATGATTAAACCAAGTAAAAGAATAAAAGAATATATATACGTGTGTGTGTGTGTGTGTGTGTGTCTGTGTGTGTGTATGTGTGTGTGTGTGTATGTGTGTGTGTGTATGCATGTATGTCTTTCTGTTTGTGTTTGTTACTCCACCGCTTGAAAAACGGTGTTGATTTGTTTACGTACCCGTAACAGTAGCGGTTCGGCAAAAAAGATCGGCAGAATATGTAATATTAAAGTTTAGTACTGGGGACGATTTGTCCGTCTAAACCCTTCAAGGTAGTGTTCCACCATGGCCGCAGTTCAGTGAATGAAAAGAGTAAAAGATTTTAAAAATTGCTTTCCTACAGCAGGATATCTACTGGGAAAAGAAGTTCTGGAACTAATATGAGAATGCTGGACCTACAGACAGAATGACTGAAGGTAAAGGAGAATGGTGATACACTGTAGTTAAAACTTATGTCCGCTTGGAAAAATATATTTTCTTCCATATAGATTTTTTTCTTCCTCATTTACTCCAGTGAATTGTTGCAGATCAAGAAGTCACCGGCGTAGATACATTTCTGGGTAGTTAAATTACCATTTTGAAAGAATGCTTTACAACAGATATCACATTGGTATGGTCTCTCCTATTTGAACAAGTTTTATGGCAAGACAAACAACGAATCTGTTTTACGGTGAATATCACAGTGGTATGATTTCTCTGCTGTGTGTATATGTTTGTGGGGAAATTAAATTAGCGTTTTGAAAGTATGTTTCAGCACAGATATTATACTACGATATAGATTTTCTTGTGCGAATACGTTTGTGGAAAGAAATTATAACTATTAGAGAAAGTTTCACTATAAATATCAGTCAGTGGTAGGATCTCTATCCCGTGTCTATACGTTGGGGAACGTACGCTCGTGTGCACATACACACATTCACATACACTACTCGCATATACATATATAAAGGGTTTATACATAAATATATATATATATGCGTACAGATACATACACGCATATATACATGTGTGAGCATGCGTATTTGCATATATATATATACACATACACACATATATATTCATATATATGTAATAAGTATATGTATATAATATATATATATATATATATATATATATATATACATACACACACGAATGTTTATATCTCTCTCTCTATATATATATGTGTGTGTGTTTATATACACACACATTTTATATACATTTTCCCTTTCTCTATATGTATATATATATATGTGCGCGCATGTGTGTATGTGCGCGCATGTGTGAGTTGTGTATATATATATATATATATATATATATATGTGTATGAATATATATATTTGTGGTTAAAGTTTAAACTAAAGTCTTCTTAGGAGTGTGACATCGACGTAACTTGTTATTACATAAGACAAAGTCTATACAGTGGAAATTTGGGACCTAAAATGGCGGATTTTATTGACATGTGGCAATAAAGCTAAGCTGAAAATTATGTTGTTTAAGTTCGAGCCTACCTAACATCTTAAACAGGTAACCTGTGTAAGCGTCATGTCGGTCGAAGCGATATCAACGAAATTGGTATGATTGAGAGAAAGAGACCATTGAATTGTCTGTAGCACTTAAACCACATTTCAGTTTACCATCACATCTTGACTCTATGATGTATGAAGTGAAACCCACTTCATACATCATATATATATATATATACATACATGCATACACACATGTATATATACATAATATATATATATAATATTGGGTTGGCAACTAAATGCCCGCCGTTTTTTTTATTAAAATTTTTTAAAAGGTTTAATAAAATTAACAACTAATTAATCAATAATGTATTCACCTTTGCTTTTTACAACTTCCTCCCAACGTTCAACAAGATTTTCAATACCTCGTTGGTTGAAATCACCCGATTTCGGCTCGAAAAATTGATCCATCCAAGCTCTCAATTCTGCATCAGTTTTGAACGAAACTCCACGCATAGCATTTGAAAGAGATCGAAAGAGGTGGCAATCGGTTGGTGCCAAATCAGGAGAGTACGGAGGGTGTGGCAGCACTTCCCAGCCATGCGTTTGAATGGCTTCCTTAGTCATATTGGCGATATGAGGGGCGTTGTCGTGCAGCAGAAGAACTCCATGCTGCCGATTAGGTCTTTTTTATTGAACAGCCGTGTGAATCGTTCCATCTGTTGAACATAGAGTTCCGTGTTGACCGTTTGGTTCCGTTCAAGCAATTCGTAATGTATAATCCCTTCCCAGTCCCACTGTACGCACAACATCGTTTTACGCGGATGAAGATCTTGCTTCACGCGCGGTGTCACTTGTTTACCGGGGCTAAGCCGTTCCTTACGCTGCTTCATATTGATGTACAGGCACCATTTTTTGTCGCCAGTAACGATTCGGTAAAGAAATCGTTGCTTGTGTCCATGAGTTGAGCGGTGACGAGCAAGCAAACCAGCGGAGATTGTTGCTCGTTGATTTTTGTTGTTGTCACTTAAAGCATGCGGAATCCATGTTCCATACTTCTGAACCTTTCCCATCGAATGAAGATGCTTCTCTATAGCAGTTTGAGAGCATTCCATTTTCTCTACCAGTTCCCTTGTCGTTTGACGAGAATTTTTGTGCAGAAGTTGGTTTAATCACTTTTCCTCGAACTCAACTGGACGGCCAGAACAAGGTGCATCTTTGAGGTCAAAATTTCCATTTTTGAACTTGGCATACCAATTACGCGCGGTTCTTTCAGCTATGGCACCCTCTCCATACACTTCATAAATGTCGCGAGCAGCTTTTGTGGCCTTAGAACCTTGATTAAAAGCTAAAAGAAGGTGTCAAAAATGGTCGTTTTTCTTAACATGACATTCCATTTTAATGATCTGAAAATAAACAAAAATTAGCTAGCAAAAAACCCCCAAAAGAACATAATAGATTCCTAAATGAATCAAAAATAGAATTCTCGAAACAAAATAGATTCCAAAATTTAGAAACGCAATAAATTCCAAAATTTAAAAAAAGCGGCGAGAACTTAGTTGCCAACCCAATCTATCTATCTATCTATCTATCTATCTATCTATCTATCTATCTATCTATCTATCTATCTATCTATCTATCTATCTATCTATGCACACATATATAACGGGATCATATATTGAGCATTTAACACCAAACACTGTATAATTTGCTAAACACTGAAGATGTATTTATATCATTATACAATGTATCAACAAGCAATTAAGTAATCTTTGCAATAGTTTGACGAAACGCATGTATGTTTTATAAAGTATAAAATTTCGTATATATTTTCTGCATTTTATTAGGTGCTGGTGTGATTGTGGCACGAAGTTTTACAGTCACATGGTTCTGGGTTCAGTCCTATGTGACATCTTGGGCAAATGTCTTCTACTATAGCTTCGGGCCACCAAAGGTCTTAGTGGTAGACAGAAACTGAAAAGAAGCCTGTCATATATATATATATATATATATATATATATATGTATGTATGTGTGTGTGTGTGTGTATGTGTGCGTGTAGGTCTGCGCTTGTGTATGTGTGTGTGCTCGTGTCTGTACTTGTCCCCGCCACCGCTTGAAACCAGTGTTGGTGTGTTTACATCACTGTAATTAGCGATTTGGCAAAAGAGATCGATAAAATAAGTACCAGATTAAAAAAAATAATTACTGGGTTCAATTAGTTCGGATAATGACTGGAACGAGTAAAAGATAAAACACACCCCACCACGCACACCACACACTTGCATCCATATGCAACGTCTTCAGCCTACACCCGTTAAATTAACAAGGCAAGTCATATATCTCAACGAAAAATTATATTAATCAAATTAACCTAAAACTATACTATACAAAAGGTCATGAAGTGAATTAAACGAACCCTCAACAAGTCCAGAATCTGTAGAATCTTAAGAACCTGTGAAAAAGCTGAAAGATGTCTGCAGATAAACACTAGAAACTTATAAATGTGTAAACAGCCATACCTAAAAAATATAGTAATCAATCACATATCCTTAGAAACATCACCAAGATGTAAATTTAAGGAAACCGACAATTCTCTCCCCTGTTGTGTAATGGATAACAACGTGATAAATTGACATAACTTCACATCAGAAGGGCTGCATATAGCGATGTAATGCCAATGAAATGAACGACCAGATACATACATACATACATACATACATACTACATACATACATACATACATACATACATACATACATACATACATAACATACTTAATGCCTGGAAAGACACTGAAATTCTATATATCATTGACGGAGAGATTCGGTTATGTCGCTACCGGACGTCTGCAACTGAGGAGCTCAAGGTTGACAAATTCACGTGATCTAGCAATTCCGGACGCGTAGTAGATGGTTCTTCTCTGCCAATGATATAAATACGAATACTTTTATACACCACGAATCCATATGAGAGATCCTCTCAGGGTTAATAACGCAGTTTTCTGTGTTCTAATGCAAACAACCACTTTAATTTGGAGATAAAGATTACACTTTGGTATTGATATGGCATTTGTCGTTAGTAATTGTATATATATATTCTGACTTTAAATCCTGATGTGTTTAAATTTGCGTTTTATCCTTTCGGAGTCTAAAAGAATAAATGCCAAACATATACAGGATCAATCGATTATACTATTTGAGTGGTACAATTAATTTGTCTTCCGGTTTAGCAATACCTCTACAATAAAGCCCTTGAGTATCTTTAGCAGGTTCTATTCCGTTTCCGGTCTGGTGAGAACTCGTAAATTGTGGTTCCTTCCTTCCATTCTTCCGTCACTTTAAGAAGCCTTAACAAAGGTCATAGAAGCTGCCTGCCTCTTTGCCCTTCTCTCTCTCTCTCTCTCTCTCTCTCTATCTCACTCTTTCTGGTTAACTCAGTGGTACTCGATCTTTTCATTACTAAGGATTCTTTTTATTTAAACGACGTTTTTTCTCAGATTCTAGGTTTCAGAAATGTCTGTCAACTCAATAAGCCGATTTTTATTAACTAACAATAAACTCGTTGATTCAGTTTTCATCACTCTTTTGATATTTATATATGAACCAAACTTAGATATGAATATTTGTAAAGGTAAGCTCGTGTCGCGTTGAATCTGCAAACCGGTTTCGATATCAGATGGTGACGTTTTCATTTCTTATGTGATGACACTTTCTCTCAACTTATGAACATTACGCAACAACATTTGCCTCCCTTTGTAAATATGTTCATTCTTTTATCCATGTAAGAAATCAATTTGTATTTGTTCATTGTATTCAAATATTCTTGTTAAATGAAATGAAGAAATACAATAAGCTAAGTTCGGCGGCGGGGTGCTACAAACATTCTGACAATGTTCGGTCGTCGAATCCACTCAATTACTGCCTAATTTAGAAGGTTTGACAAGAGATTTGTGTCTGCAACGATGTTAACTACACATCATATATTGTTATATTGCAATATTCGATGTGATGAAAAGGGGATGTAGTGTCGTTGTCGAGGCGGTTGTTTCTAAAGCTGTTATTGGAGAGGAAGAGATGTGGCTTTTAATGGAACAGCTATAATAAAATGGAACAATTTTCTAAATGAAGATTTCGTCTTAAAAGCGGGGATGGACCATTAAGAAGTCAAATAATTGAAACAAATTTAATTTCCTTCTCGCTCTTATTCGTTTTATTGGCCTTTCATTGCAAAGGCTTAGTTTAAAGTAACCATCGTTAACTGGGAAAGAGAAATCTCTCTTGTTTCCTGATTCATACGAAATGGCAAAACCATAGCAGAATATTCACTTTAGAATCTTAACGGAAAAAGAAAAGCACCTACATCTTATTGATATGTTTGTTTCTATCTATTCGACTGTCATACTGTTCTTAATTTTTAAATTTTACTTATTTTTCATCTCTGTTGTAAATGACTTGCAGAAAAGAATCTACTTGAATCGATGAATTCTCAGTTTACCGATTCAATAGTTAATGTTTCGCATCCTGCACCACGTCCATACCTCAGGCATTTAACAGTTTGATGGAGCAGTGCATACCTAAGATGTTTACCGGTTTGAAGGAGCAGCGCATACTTAGGACGTTTAACTGTTTGATAGAGCATTTCGTACCTCGGGTATTTAACATTTTGATAGAACATTCATCTAGTTGTAATTAGGTAAACAGCTATACTGTATTAGCGATGAATATTTTGTTAGCTTATATTGTAAAGATAAAAGGCGGCGAGCTGGTGGAAACGTTAGTACACCGGGCGAAATGCGTAGCCGTATTTCGTCCGCCGTTACGTTCTGAGTTCAAATTCCACCGAGATCACACTTTGCCTTTCATCCTTTCGGGGTCGATAAATTAAGTACCAGTTACGCACTGGGGTCGATGTAATCGACTTAATCCGTTTTTCTGTCCTTGTTTGTCCCCTCTGTGTTTAGTCCCTTGTGGGTAGTAAAGAAATATATATTGTAAAGATAAAAAAAACGTGATTACAATAATTTTTCGCCGTAATTATATATGTTCTTGGGAGGATTTCTGAAGTTACAAGACATATATCAATTAAATAAAATTAATACTAGAATTACTAATTTTCCTATATTTCTCCATTTAATTAAAACTTTGCCTTAATTTAAAAAGCTGGCCAAATATTTCTAGTATTAAAAGTTCTCCTCACAAAATATCCTGACATCTGTCAAGAAATCTTAAGAGGTAAAACGTTCGCTTGGAAAGTGGTTGATACAAAGCTCGGTTCCCGATAGGGGGGGGGGCTGTTAATATTTTCTGCCTAACTTTAGTGTTTGTAATGTCTGATATCGTATTGTATACCTTCTTTAGACACATCGACAGACTAAGCCAACGATACACTTAAAAACAGATCTTACTTTAGTATATTGCCACGCGTACGTTTTTGTTTTATGTTCATCATCTATTCTCACTTGCTTCACATACAAAACGCTTACACAAGCCTAGTCAATTAGGTGGTTTCCAACGACTTAGAATTTTTCAGCCGATCAATTTTGTCCTTATTTATCAACAGAACTTACTTTCATTTGCGTAGGTGCACTAACAAACTGCAAGTTTAATGAAGCTGATTATTTTTAGGAGGAGAAGAGTGTTTAATAAAGGAGGCTTGGGCCAAGAACATAACTAATTGTAAAGTTACTGAAAATTTTTATTTATTTGGATGCATGCAAGTTATCTTGTTACTATTTTTCTTTGCAACATTAATAGATTTACTGGCATTAGGATAACTTGTATATGAATAAGCTGAAACGTTATGTAAATATGTGTTATAATTTTTTACGGTGTATGTAGGTGATATTTTCATGTTAACGTATTTTGAAAGTGCTGGTTATCATCAATGCAGGCATCATTTAACGTAGGCATCTGTACAACCAATAATCTACCAGATTCTTCGTAGTTCAGATACCCGTATTAAATTTAGCACTTAGCCAATAGGAGAATAGATATTTTCCTCCGTGTTAGATTTCCATTTGGAAATAATTTTAGAGCAGAGTAAAGCATAAACTATTCCAATGTGTCTATTTCAAGTCTTGCCTTCCTTACTATTTCTAAAACTTTATATATCATCACTGAAATTAATTACATTGAAAGTTAATGGTGCAAGGGAGAGCTTTAAAACTGGTTAATAGAAGTAGTTTTATGTACCCATAATCTTTTATTGGAATTCCACCTGAAAAGAAAGGAATGAATTAAGCATCAATCACTTAAGTGGAAGTGTTACCAATGCGATTAGATCGACAAGGTATGAGCTAACAAATCCAACTCATTTGTGTGTGTGTGTGTGTGTGTGTGTGTGTGTGTATGTGTATATATATATATATATATATATATATATTATATATATATATATATATACATATATATATATCTGTGTGTGTGCGTATGTGTGTGTGGTGTGTGTATGTGTGTGTGTGCGTGTGTGTAATTTATATATATATATATGTTGTGTATGTATACTCACACACACATGCAAACACACACATATACATATAATAAATAAACTTAATAATACGGTTTCCAGCTGAGTCAGATTTCGCGGGAACCTTGGGAAAATGTCATCTACCATGCCCTTGCTTACCAAAGTCTCAGGTGATTGTATTTGGTAGGCAGAAACGGTGCAGAAGCCCATTGTGTGTGTGTGTATGTGTGCGTCGTTCGTATATTTTAGCAATGCAGGATGTAAATATCGGCAAGAAAACCGAATTATACGGTGCAGTTCGAATGATTACTCCTTGTGATGTTTTGCCCCGGTTTACACCTTGTAACTTTCACTGTCGAAAATGAAATGAACCAGTGACTAACCAAATGAAACCCTGTAGTTAACGAAGCTCATGTTCATCAGTCGCTATAAAATATGGTAAGTAAATATTGTTCGATTCAAAATGTCGCCAAATGATACCGAATTTGCGTCAAATACTTATTTTTCTTGTTATTGCATAATGAGAGATAGTGAGAGGAAAAAAGCAGCGCTCAATTATCTTTTAGTAGGTCTCTGAGACTGGTAGAGGAAAAGAAAGACGACCCCACAAACCATGAGACCTGCTTGCAAAATATTAGACTCTGTCTAAGACTCCCAAAGTATTAGACTGGGCGACTGATTAAGTCTGCCACTAGGGAATGTGTATTATGTATCCGACGGCCTTAGGCACAGTTTCCGTCTATCCACTACTACTCAAACGGCTTAGGTCGACAGAGCCATACACACTTGCCAAACGTTGCAGATATTCAGATCGAGTATCGTCACATGTGATTGTGTGGTGAAATTCTGAAGTCCACGGCCATACTTACACACTAGTGTTTGCTCTGTGGTTGTCCGCTTTTTTTTTTATAGTGAAAATATCTCTTTAGTGCGTGGTTCCACTAGTGCTGCTGGTATTACTGGGATCGTTGCTGCAGTTGTTACACAGCTAGTATTGTGGCTGTTGTTGATATTGTTGTTATGGTTGGGATGTCGGTAACAGTGCAGGTTCATGTAGAGCCGGTTTTATTTTGTGTGCAGAAGGCTCTCAGACGGTTTCTACTGTGACAAATATAGTACCTGGGAATTCTAAACCCCCACTACAACTTGCAGCTGAGAGCCGTTTGGAAGTTTTACCTGATTGTAGATATTTACGCGCTACTATTTATAGTTTTATCTGCTTCGAGTTTCACCGTTCCAAACAAGAATTACTTCTCTCGAAGTTTCTAAATCGTTATGATACCATCGACATGCAGTTCTTACTGACAACAATAAAGACAGAGAAATTTTTTCTACTCTAGGCACAAGGCTCAAAATTTTTGGTACTTAATTCATCGACCCCGAAAGGGTGAAATACAAAGTTGACCTCGGCGGAATTTGAACTAAGAATGAAAAGACACAAAATAAAAGACAGAAATTCGAAGGATTGCTTTTGGTTCAATGGCAGAACGCCTTCTATGTTTACAGGAGAAGCAGGTTTGAATCACCGAACAGGCGACGACTTTTTCTATTCAAAGTTACTTTTTAACCCAATATTTACATACTATCATTTATAGCTTTATCTACTTCGAGCTTCACCGCTCCAGAAATACACACACACACACACCCACGCACCCCCACACACATATTAAACGATCACAGGTCTTTCCCGTACCATAGGCTCATAAAGCCGGTTTCCTGGATTCTGTGGCCCACAACCTGGACGGGAGGCTGGTATTTCGCAGGATTACTCATTTCTGCAAGCTGAGTGGACAGGGGAAAATGTAAAATGTACTGGTTCACTTAAGACCACAACCCATCGCCCCCGTCCAAGAATCGAAGCCACACTCTTACGATCGTGAGTGCAACACCCTAACCACTAAGCCACTTACTCCCCATATGTATGTGCGTGTGTTGTGTGTGTGTGTGTGTGTGTGTGTGAGTGTGTGTGTGTGTTAGCAAAAGAAGAGGATTACGTAACTCCTGCTGTTTATTCATTACACTGAATTACGATGTTTATAGTAACAAAAATCATCATCATCATCATCATCATCATCACCACCACCACCATCGCCACCACCACCATCATCATCATCGTCATCATTGTCGTCGTCTCGTCAGCATCCCCATGATTGTTATTGTTATTGTTATTTTTTTTTAATCGTTGTTGTCATCACAGTTAAACTTTTAGTTTCAGTTTTCTTCACCATGACGACGACAACGACGATGACGACGACGTCTAACAAAGACAAAAGAAGACACAACTTTCATCTCCTCCTTTACTCAGTCCTCCTCCTCATCCAACTACTACTACTACTACTACTACTACTACTACTACTACCACCATCACCACCACCACCATCATCACGAACACCACTATGACGACGACAACCCCTCTACCCTCCAACGGCAGAAGTACCATCATCCTCGCCCTCACCCCCACCATCTCCACTGAAATTATCATCATCATGAAAATCATTCAATTTATTTGTTCATTATTAAATTTTGTGTAACTTTTTAAAAATGTATTATGATATATTTCTTTATATTATCAAATATGATCTAGCAATAATTTTCTATTAAAACAGTAATTTGGCTTTCGTTTATATTCGCTTATATAATGTGTATACATACATAATACACACACACACACACACACACACACACACACACACACACATCCACGCCCCCCCACACACATATTAAACGATCACAGGTCTTTCCCGTACCATAGGCTCATAAAGCCGGTTTCCTGGTTCCTGTGGCCCACAACCTGGACGGGAGGCTGGTATTTCGCAGGATTACTCATTTCTGCAAGCTGAGTGGACAGGGGAAAATGTAAAATGTACTGGTTCACTTAGACCACAACCCATCGCCCCCGTCCAAGAATCGAAGCCACACTCTTACGATCGTGAGTGCAACACCCTAACCACTAAGCCACTTACTTCCATATGTATGTGCGTGTGTGTGTGTGTGTGTGTGTGTGTGGTGTGTGAGTGTGTGTGTGTGTTAGCAAAAGAAGAGGATTACGTAACTCCTGCTGTTTATTCATTACACTGAATTACGATGTTTATAGTAACAAAAATCATCATCATCATCATCATCATCATCACCACCACCACCATCGCCACCACCACCATCATCATCATCGTCATCATTGTCGTCATTCTCGTCAGCATCCCCATGATTGTTATTGTTATTGTTATTTTTTTTTAATCGTTGTTGTCATCACAGTTAAACTTTTAGTTTCAGTTTTCTTCACCATGACGACGACAACGACGACGACGACGACGTCTAACAAAGACAAAAGAAGACACAACTTTCATCTCCTCCTTTACTCAGTCCTCCTCCTCATCCAACTACTACTACTACTACTACTACTACTACTACTACTACTACTACTACTACTACTACCACCATCACCACCACCACCATCATCACGAACACCACTATGACGACGACAACCCCTCTACCCTCCAACGGCAGAAGTACCATCATCCTCGCCCTCACCCCCACCATCTCCACTGAAATTATCATCATCATGAAAATCATTCAATTTATTTGTTCATTATTAAATTTTGTGTAACTTTTTAAAAATGTATTATGATAATTTCTTTATATTATCAAAATGATCTAGCAATAATTTTCTATTAAAACAGTAATTTGGCTTTCGTTTATATTCGCTTATATACATGTGTATACATACATAATACCCACACACACACCACACACACACACACCACACACATATATATATATATATATTATATATATATTATATACAATATATATATGCATATATATATACATATATGTATATATATATAATATATATATATATATATATATATATATATATAAGTGTGTGTATATATGTATATGTGTGATATATATACATTTAGGCATATATATATATATATATATATATATATATTATATATAATATATAATATATTATCATATAGGTATGTAATATATACACATGTATAGTATAAACATGTGTGTACATATATATGTATATGTGTACGTTGTTAGATTTTTCGAGTTTCTACTCTTTTCTTCGCATTTCGACGTTTTAAGAATCTCCTGATGTCTATTTAATAATAACTAAAAGGTAATTTATATTTCTAGAATGTTCATTAAGCAATAATTAATTATCAACTTTTCCTTCAGCATAATAAATATGTAACGGATTACACCAAATATCTAATTAACTCACTTTGACAGACATACGCATCGTACACCCATGTATGCGCACACACACACACAGACACACAGACACACACACACACACACATATATAAATATACATATACAAATATGTATACATATGCATATATATATGTATATATGTACACATATATGCATATATGAATATATATATATATATATATATATATATATATATATGCATGCGTAGAGCCATATTTATATTCAAACACACTCATATACACATACGCGCGCGCATGCACCCTACGCACACGCACGCACGCATGCGCACACACAAATACATACTTGCACACACGTTTGGCTTTCTATTTTGATTTCGTTGTTTCAGTCGGCTTATTTTATTTTTTTTTTCTCTTCTTCTTCTTCAAATTTTAAAATGTGTTTACATAATAATTTTCTTTGTTCGACTTGCTGCTGACGGTGGCAACAGCAACAATAACAACAGTAGCAACAACAAGAACAACAACAAAAAGTTTACAGCAAAAATACTATAAAAGGAAAGAGAAACAACAATGGCGACGGGGCGACGGCGACGACGACTGTGAGAACGTAAGCCAATAACAACATGGACGTCTACAGCAACAGTCACAAAGACATTATGAATTGAAATTAATCATAATTATTATGACATCGGCTGGAGTGAAAAGGCGGACGGTGATGCTGACAACGACGACGACGATGATGATGATGATGATGATGATGATGGAGTGGTGTTGATGGTGGAGATAGCAGCGGCGATGATAACAAAAGATAATGATGTTGATCGTCGTTTCATGTGTTGTGATGAAGATGCTGATGATGATGATGATGATGATGATGATGATGATAATGATGGTGGTGGTAGTGATGGTGTTGGTGAGGGTGGGGGGTACTTACAACGTTCGTCGTGTTGGTGGTGATGACAAGTTTTGGTAACGGCGGAACTGGTGTTAATGACGATAATGAAGGGTGGGGCAGGTGATGAAAATGATAATGATGATGATGATGATGATGATGATGGTGATGATAATAACGTCGGCGTGACGTTTATTATAAAAAATTGTCTGTACCAGAATGTCAGCAATAAATATTCCGAAACAACAACAGCAATATATACTACTACTACTACTACTACTACTACTACTACTACTACTACTACTACTACTACTACTACTACTACTACTACTACAGTAAAATTTCCACATTTCTTTTTTTATTTTTCTAAAATTTTCGTTGCGTCTTGTAACCTCATATATATATATATATATATATATATATATATATATATATTATATATGTATATGTATATGTCTGTGTGTCTATGTTTACCCCCCACCACGATCACTTGACAATCGATGTTGGTGTGTTCGCGTTCCCGTAACTTAGCTGTTCGGCAAAAGACACCGATAGAATAAGTACTAGGCTTACAAAGAATAAGTCCCGGGGTCGATTTGTTTGACAAAAAGCGGTGCTCCAGCATGGCCGCTGTCAAATGACTGAAACAAGTAAAATAATATTATAGGAAGTATGCGATAACATGAATGATGCAATCTTCCTGATGGAGGAGAAACTCTTATTAAGGACTATCAAAGAACCCCACAGATCCAGGATTACTCTGATAACCAAAAGTACGAGCCCTCTCTACCGCATTCCAATCTACCGTGTCCGTGACTAATCGACTGGCCCCCTCCCCCAAAATTTCGGGCCTTGTGCCTTGAGTAGGAAGGAATATTCTAACGTTGTAACTTTATTATTATTATCCGCTTCCTTCACTCTGATGATGGTTTATAGTGATATTGATAGCAACTTAAGTTGAGCAGACAGCTTCTGGTGGATCAAACGTGTTCCACTGGTCAGAACGTCTCACTGTTGCTCTGGTTGATACTGCGCTGGCATACGTTGAGTCTTCAGCATTTGGACAAATTCACGGACACAGCACATGCTTACGGTAAGGCCATTCACTCCAACAATTTTTATCACAGTCACTCATCTTTTCATGAATTCACTGGGAGGTAGCACGTTCTTCTCCATCCTTACTTTCCATACCAATAATAACAGAAATAAAAATTAATAGTAGTTCTAATAGCGGTATAAACTGTAATAGTAGTTGAAATAATCCTTTCTACTTTAGGCACAAAGCCTAAAATTGTAGGGAGAGGCGATAGTTGATTTCATCGACCCCAGTGCATAACTGGTACTTATTTTATCGACGCTGAAAAAATGAAAGGTAAAGTTGACCTCGGCAGAATTGAACCCAGGACGAAATGCTAAGCATTTCGCCCGGCCTCCTAACGATTCTGCCAGTTCGCCGACTTTGCTATGGAAGTAATACCAATACAAAATATTAATCATTATCAATATTTTGAAGTTTTTAAATTTATTGAATTGAACTTTAACCTAATATAGACACGAAAAGTTTTGAATTACGTTCTGGGGTTACGTAGAGTAAAAGAAAACAACCCCAATAAAACTGTAAACTATCATTAGCCATCAATCTCTTCCTCTCCTTTTCGCTTTTTCTACTCTCCTCCTCCCCCTCCTCCCCCTCGTCCTCCTCGTCGTCATCGCCGTCGTCGTCGTCGTCCTCCACCTCCTCCTCCTCGTTCTCTCCCTCGTCTTCGTCCTCCTCCTTGTTGCCTTTATCAGTGTTACCCTCATCACTGTCAGCATCATCTACTGCAACCACCTCTACGCCATCATCTTCACCACCTTCTCCTCATTACCATCAGCACCATCATAATTGTCGTCGTAATGATGATGGTGGTGGTGGTCGTCATCATCACCATCATCATCATCATCATCATCATCATCATCATCATCATCATCATCATCATCATCAATATCACTATACCCACCTACTGAAGCGGTGAGCTAGCAGAAGCGTTACCATGCGAGGAAAAGAAACGTTTGGTGGCATTTCTTTCAACGTTACGTTCTCGGTTCAAATGCTGCTGAGTTCGACTTTGCCTTTCATCCTATCGGGGTCGATAAATTATGTACCAGCTGCATACTGGAATCGATGTAATCGACTGACCCCTCCCCCAACCTCCACCAAAATTTCGGGCCTTGTGCCTTGAGTAGAAAAGTATATTCTAACGTTGTAACTATTATTATTATTATTATATCCGCTTCCTTCACTCTGATGATAGTTTCTCGTGATATTGACAGCAACTTAAGTTATCTGAAGAACCTGAACAGACAGCTTCTGGTGGATCAAATGTGTTCCAATGGTCAGAACGTCTCACTATTGCTCTGGTTTATCTGAAGAACCTGAGCAGACAGGTTCTGGTGGATCAAACTTGTTCCACTGGTCAGAACGTCTCACTGTTGTTCTGGTTGATACTGCGCTGACATACGTTGTGTCTTCATCATTTTGACAAATTCTCGGACATTGGACAAGTGTGGCCGTTTTTTCGTTAGCAGCATTTTTCCTCAGCTCATTTCTTCGACTGAACTCTGTATTAAGAGTCCTGTCTAGTTTAACATGTTAATTAAAGATAAAAGAGTCAAACAGAAAGGAATGGAGAGGAGTCTGCCTGGGAATTTCCTCTTCTATTGGAGATGGAATTAATTTATATAATTACGTCTTTGTCTGTATCTACGGAATTGTTTTCCAATTGCACATGGCATATTATTAATGCTACCATTCTCATAGCTAATGATTCTAGGATCCATGTGTGATGAACATCATCAAAAGGTTTCTGGTAGTCAATTTATAGCTTGTCAGAACCTTCTTTCTCCAAGACTTCAGTTATGACTGTGCTGATTAGTTATTAATTGGTCAGAATCGTAAGATACCACCAAAATCGAGGTTTTATATTAAACTTCTCCCAAATGAATGATAAAAGCATAAACATGCAACCACTCACTCACATACTCTTACATTCAAATGACCGAATATTTAAGAAGCTCGTTTGCAATCACGGAGGTCCTGGATTCGATCATACAGTACGGCATTTCGGGCATGTGTCTTTTTGCCTTTTCTAATTTAGGCACAAGGCCCGAAATTTTGGGGAAGGGGGCCAGCTGATTAGGTCGACCCCAGTATGCGACTGGTATTTAATTTATCGACCCCGAAAGGATGAAAGGCAAAGTCGACCTCGGCGGAATTTGAACTCAGAAACATAATGGCAGACGAAATACCTATTTCTTTACTACCCACAAGGGGCTAAACACAGAGAGGACAAACAAGGACAGACAAACGGATTAAGTCGATTATATCGACCCCAGTGCGTAACTGGTACTTATTTAATCGATCCCGAAAGGATGAAAGGCAAAGTCGACCTCGGCGGAATTTGAACCTAGAACGTAGCGGCAGACGAAATACTGCTAAGCATTTCGCCCGGCGTGCTAACGTTTCTGCCAGCTCGCCGCCTTGGGCAGGTATCTTTTATGACCGCTTCGAGACGATCCAAGCCTGTAAGGGAACTAGGTAGACATAAACTGTGAAAATGGCTGTTGGTTGGAATTTGTTGACAGCTTCACATTTCTTTTTGTGGAAACGTAATTTTTTTCAAGATGCTTATTATTTCTGCAAGATTTTGTAGATTGTAGGAAGGGACATTACTGGGTTGTAATTTTTAGGGGTTTACTTATCGGATTCAGATAGTCTTCTTCTCGGTGAACGATGAGAGCAATAGTGAGACGTTCTGCCAAATAACTTTTAAAAAATTACTCTACAGATTTTCAGCAGAAATTAAAGTCAACATTGAAAGTTAGGACGTATTGGATACGACTACGTCTATATGAACAATAGAAACAAGATATTTAAATCATATCAGAAAAAAGAAGAGACGAGAACGAAATTAATCTCGATAAGGTTTGAACTCTACAGCACAAAATACACAAAGAAAACAATGGAGTATTATGTTGGTCGAAGTCCGTCAATGCTTTTGGTGATGATCCAACGATCAGTAAAGAGTTAAAGGATGTTTTCGCATTATATGCATACACAAGCGCTCACACACATGCACACGATTAGAGGCGTACACACACACACACACACACACAATATATATATATATATGTATGTTTATATATTACATACATACATTATTATATATGTATTTATATATATATTCTTGTATACACATCCATATATATATATATATATATATATATATATATATATATATATATATATATATTTCGTGTATACGCAAACACATACACACACAACGTACATACATGCACGCGCACAGTCATACACTATATGTATTTATGTATATGTTCATGATATATTTATATAGATATATAATATATATATATATTATTATATATATATATTAGTGTGTACATACATACATACATAGATACAAGCATACATATATATATATATATATGTACATATTATATATATATATTATATATCTATATATACACACCACACCACGCATACATACATATGTAGGACATAGAAGACAAAGAGTAGGTTGGTGTACATTTTTTATATATACATATCGGTACGTATTTATGTGATATTGTATATATGTATATATATATATCTATATATGTGTATATCGTATATGTCTGCGCTTCTTATTGTGTCTGTTGTATTAATATATATATATATATAATATGTGTGTGTGGTATTACACACACCACACGTATATTTGGACGTGCGTAGACTCAAACAAGAAAGAGTTTGCAGTCGTTATTTGTCACATTGTCTGTTCGATGCTTCACTTCCTCCATTGCTACCACAGAAAATTATTAGAAAGAACAAGAACGGAGATTACGAAAAGATTTTATAGGAATGGTTGCTAAACATATCAAATTTGCCTACAACAGTATTAAACATCAGATGAAGGACAATAAAATCAATTTGGCAATGTGTAAAGGCCAACTAAAATGACATGTATGGCAAATCTTTCGTACGTCACATGAAATACATAAGAATATTCGAAGTGGAAAACAGTCAAGTAAATTTATAATCATAGTTTCAACAGATTTTATCTGTATGTATCTGTCTGTTTGACTGATTGCCTGTCTGACTAGATGACTGCTTGCTTTCCTGCGTATCTATCTATCTATCTATCTATCTATCTATCTATCTATCTATCTATCTATCTATCTATCTATCTATCTATCTATCTATCTATCTATCTATCTACCTATCTATTTATCTACAAACTACGTGTGACGACAAAAGCGGAAGGTTTAATATCGTAGGGAATAGAGAAGTATATATCTATCTGTCTATCTGTCTCTCTCTTTCTCACCTCACTCTCTCTCTCTCTATCTATTTAACTGTGCGCATCACTGAGCCTGTCTTCTTCCCTCTAAATTCTTCGTATAGTTTGTGTGTGCATTTGTAAACATACACATAAATGAAAGGTTAAGGAAATAACTAGCATACATATGAAGAAGGCATATATATCTATATCTGTCTGTCTGTTTGTCTATCTATCTCTATATACAATATACATATATGTCTGTACGTCTACTTATACATACATACATACATAACACACACACACCACACACACACACACACACACACACACACATTATATATATATACATATAAGTAAAAGGATCAAAGGTCCTTCCCGTGCCATAGGTTTATAAGGCCGGTTTTCCGGATTCTGTTGCGTATATATTCCGCCCCATCCTGTAAAGGATGCCGGTCCATCGTATCGTAGGATTACACGTTTTTACCAGTTGGGTGGACAGGAGCAACCTAAAATGAAATGTTTTGCTCAAGGACACAACGCAGTGCTCGGTCCAGGAATCGAAACCAAAATCTTACGATTATGAGTGCAAACACCTTAAATATGAGACAAGGTCCTCTTCACCCCCACATACACAGCTTTATATACATACATGGATGCATACACATATATATATGTATATGATATATATATATATATTATATATATATATATATATATAATATATATATATATATATATATTATGATATATATATAATATATATATAACAAACACACACAAACACAAAGAGGAGGAGAAAAGTGAGAATGTGAGAGAGATCGAAGACTACAGAGATTTTTGATAGAAAAAACATATATATATATCTATGTGTGTGTGTGGTGTGTGTGTGTGAGTGTATTTGTGAGTGTACGTGTCTATATTATAATATGTATGTACAATCTTTCTCTCTCTCCTCTCATCTATCTATCTATCTATCTATCTATCTATCTATCTATCTATCTATCTATCTATCTATCTATCTATCTATCTGTCTGTCTGTCTGTCTGTCTGTCTGTCTGTCTGTCTATGTATCTATCTATCGATCTAATCATCCCTACGTATATTTACATAGGCTAACAGATTGATAATCCGCAACACAAACATACGCGCTTTCACAGACGCACATACATACATACATACATACATACATACATACATATATATATACATACATACTTACATACATACGTACATACATACATACATACATACATATATATATATACATACATACTTACATACATACTTAATACATACATACACACGCACACAAACATGTATATATATATATATATACGCTGTATACGTATTAAAGATATATCTGCTTACACGCCCGAAACCGTACACATAAATACATTCAAGATAGTTCACATCTAGGTACAAAAATGTTCAAATATGGGTCACGTTTAGCAATAGATTGGAAGCTTGTCCTTATGCCTTTCTAGATTAGACATCAGCTACTTGAAATTGCGTAAACTGAAGTAAATAATGCGTTAGGCATAGATGATGATGGTGCCAGCAACACAACAATAGTGTAATAGCTTGGGGCTTTTTCCTAGCTACTCTAAACCGTTATTCGTACATGGTGTCAAACGATAGGTCTTGGCCTGCGTTTTGAAAAGGAACAAATCAGGTAGTTATTATGCAAATATAAGGACGACATGGTTGAAGACTATGTGACTGGTTAAGAAATTTGGGTTGCAAGTATTTGATTCCTTGTCGGCTCTCCTCAAATATACCTGTTTACAATGTGTGTATATAAACACATCTGAAAGCACTTAATACATATAGGTAGAATACGAGATATATTTTGACCAAGGAAAAATAATCCTCTTCCATGTATATATATATATCACGTGATCACGTGACTGACCAGACCATCAGATGTTGCTACACATCGCTGGTCACAATGCGTTCGCATTGTTTTAGCCTTTGAACGACACCACCCCGCTGGCTAAGCGAGCAGGCCAACAGAAGAAAGAGTGGTGAAAGAGTACAGCAGGGATCACCACTGCTGGAGCCTCGTGGAGGTTTTAGGTGTTTTCGCTCAATAAACACACACAACGCCCGGTCTGGGAATCGAAACCGCGATCCTCCGACCGCGAGTCCGCTGCCCTAACCACTAGGCCATTGCGCCTCACACAAACACCACACACACCACACACACACACACACACACACACACACACACATATATATATATATATATATATAAATATGTGAATGTGTGTGTGAGTATGCGTGTATATGTATGTATGCATACGTATATATGTGTGTATTATGAGTGTATACTCTACTCTTTTTTACTTGTTTCAGTCATTTTGACTGTGGCCATGCTGTAGTACCGCCTTTAGTCAGCAAATCGATTCCAGGAC
The DNA here is from genome assembly GCF_006345805.1 of Octopus sinensis. Taxonomy (NCBI): domain Eukaryota; kingdom Metazoa; phylum Mollusca; class Cephalopoda; order Octopoda; family Octopodidae; genus Octopus; species Octopus sinensis. The sequence continues at coordinate 29,546 of NW_021835746.1, forward strand.
TTATTCTTTGTAAACCTAGTACTTATTCTATCGGTCTCTTTTGCCGAACCGCTATGTTACAGGGACGTAAACACACCAGCACCGGTTGTCAAGCGACGTTGGGGGGACAAACGCAGATACATAAACACACACACACACACACACACACACATACATACATACATACATACATACACACATACATACACATACACACACACACACCACACACACACTATATATATTATATATATATATATATATATATATATATACGATAAGCAGGCTTCTTTCAGTTTCCGCCTACCAAATCCACTCACAGGCTTTGGTTGGCCCGAGGCTATAGTAGAAGACACTTGCCCAAGGGGGCACACAGTAGGACTGAACCCGAAACCATTTGCTTCGTAAGCAAGCTATTTACCACACAGCCACTCTTACGCCATAATATATATATATATATATATACTAGCAGTATCGCCCGGCGTTGCTCAGGTTTGTAGGGAAATAACTATAAAGCATTTTTAGAGGAGTTATAGCCCAAAAATAGCAAAAAAATGGAAAAAATATGGTAATTTTGTTTTTGAGATTTAAAAAAGGTGGAGTTGCTTCCCCTAGACAGTTGTGGGTTCGTGTTTCTGAGCTCTCGACCCCATGTCGAATTTATCGATTTTTTTCAGAACTCGGGGGGAACTTTTCAAAATTTTCGCTGCGTAGTTTTGAATTATGACATTGGCTATGTGTGTGTCAAGTTTCATCAGAATCGGTTGAAAGCCGTGGTCAGGAGTGAGGGTACAAGCAAACAGACACACAGAAACACGCACAGACAAACTGCCGTTTATATACAATATATATCTATATATATATATATATATATATATATATATAAATTGCTATGATTGTGTGTATGTATTCTGATTGTCTGTGGGTCTGAGCTTAAATTCGATCAAAATTATCCTTGCTTTTCATCCTTCCGGGATCGGTCATATAAAAGCTGCATTCCAGATCGGTGAAACCATAGAATTTTTGAGCATTAAAGATGTCTCATCGTATTTGTTCCCACTATTTGCTTTTCGAGTTCTTGGGTGAGAGATTTAATTCGTTGCCTTGTTTAACACCACTTCAGGTTTTTGGGTGACTCCAGCCGATCTACTCTTGTGCAGGCTTTTGGGATAGGTCCATTAGATCGACCTCAATGCTCAACTCGCACTTATTTTACCGATCACGAAAGAATGAAAAGCAAAGTCGACCTCGGCGGAATTTGAAATCAGAACGTAAAGACAGACAAAATATTTATATTTTTACTACCCACAACGGGCTAAACACAGAGGGGGACAAACAAGGACAGACAAACGGATTAAGTCGATTTCATCGACCCCAGTGCGCAACTGGTACTTATTTAATCGGCCCCGAAAGGATGAAAGGCAAAGTCGACCTCGGCGGAATTTGAACTCAGAACGTAACGGCAGACAAAATACCGCTAAGCATTTCGCTCGGCGTGCTAACGGTTCTTATTTCTTTATTGTCACAAGGGGCTAAACATAGAGGGGACAAGCAAGGACAGACAAACGGGTTAAGTCGATTATATCGACCCCAGTGCGTAACTGGTACTTAATTTATGGACCCCGAAAGGATGAAAGGAAAAGTCGGCCTCAGCGGAATCTGAACTCAGAACGTAGCGGCAGACAAAACACCGCTAAGCATTTCGCCCGGTGTGTTAACGTTTTTGCCAGCTCGCCGCCTTATACAGTTCGTATATTGCCAACACACAAGTATATCTGAGTGTATGTGCGTGCAGTCGTTTGTGTGCATGTGTGTGTGTGTGTGCAGTCGCTTGTGTGCATGTATGTATGTGCAGTCGCTTGTGTGCATGTGAGTGTATGTGTGTATATGTGAGTGTGCGTGAGTGCGTGTGCAGTCGCTTGTGTGCATATGTGCATAGACAAAATACTTCAATTTCATTACAGAAGATATACAATTTGCGAAAGAGTATCAGAGTCTTCCGGACTTATCTATATGAATTTGAGGGTAGACTGGTAGAATCAGCAGGGTGTAGGACAAACTACTCCATGTTATCTTAGTTACTTCCGGGACTGATAACATGCATGCCAGCCGAATATTGAGCCTCTGTAATCAACTGTTCATCCTCTTTCGCTTCACGCAAAATATAGCTTTGTGTCTATGTCAGAAATCAATGTGATCTAATGCCTTAGAGTCTGGCAAATAATTTTGTTCTCCCACTTTTATTTTATCTGACAATCTCTGTCCCCTATGCTTTCTCGCACGCAGTACATGTCAGTGAGTATGTGTGTATATGTCTATATACACCCATACTTATACACGTATACACACACATACATACATGCATACAAACACACGTTTGTACATACACACACGAGTGTGAATGTACATGTGCGTGCACGCGTGAGTGTGTGTGTGTGTATGCATACACAGGAGTGCACAAGCAGAAAAAACATTTCAGGCGAATCTTTGAAGTTACTGTCAACTTAGAAAGATATATATCATTGTATTCCACATATTGAGTTCAATGTTATTTGGTTTTATATATAAATAAAAGAAACCCCATCGATATCGATATGTGTACTATATAATATGATATAATATGATATAATACAATATGATATATGTGAAGGCGTGTAGCTTAGTGGTTAGGGAATTCGACTCACGATCGATAGTTCGTGAGTTCAATTCCCGGTGGTGCGTTGTGTCCTTGAGCAAGACACTTTATTTCACGCTGCTCCAGTCCACACTGCTGGCAAAAATGAGTAGTATATATATTTCAAGGGGACAACCTTGTCACACTCTGTGTCACGCTGAGTCTCCCTGAGAAGTATGTGAAGGGGTTGCACGTTAATCTCACGAGCAAGATGTTCCGTTGATCGGATCAACTGGAACACTCGTCGTCGTAAACGACGGAGTGCCAGTAAAATAATGTAATATTATATAATCTAATAGGATATAGTAGATATATTTATGTGAGTGGGTGCTGAAAAGTTTCTGGTTTTAAGGGTGTTACGAAAAGCCTGGTTGGAGGCCCAACTTTCCGAGTTATTTTACAGGCCTTAGTAAAACTGAAGGACCGGTGCAATAAGTGTGTGAATTCGAGAGGAGAATATGTTGCATAAAATCATAATTAACTGATACTCCTGCATTTTCTATTATCCAAAGCGAGGAATTTTTCAGCATTCCCTCATGCATTTATATATATATATATATATACACCCCACGCACAAATATATACATACATACATACATACACACACATACACACACACACACACACACACAATATATATATATATATATATATATATATTGTAAATCCCCAAAAAGAAGCACAAACACACAAAAAAAACAAACAAAAAAACAACGCGGGGACGTGGTACATGTAAAGTATTAGCATACGCTCAGGGAAGGAAAGAAAGATGGTTTAACGTTTCGAGCAACGTTCTTTTTCAGAAACAGAGGAAAGTCCAATAGAAAGGAAGACGGAGGAAGAAAATCGCCGACGATTTACATGTGTTTACATTTAGATATGTATATACACATATACATATACACACATATATACATCTATCTATCTATCTATCTATCTATCTATCTATCTATCTATCTATCTATCTATCTATCTATCTATCTATCTATCTATCTATCTATCATCTATATATATATATATATATATATACGAAAGAAGGTTTGAAAATACAATTTTAAAAGATGTTTTTTACTTTACGGTTTCACTCTTTAGAAAAAGATTGTCAAAGTAAATGTAAAGTTTGGTTGTGTTAATTATTGGTGGTCTCAAAATGCTACATTACATAGACTGTATATATGTATTGTAGCATTTTGTGACAACCAATGATTAACACACCCAAACATTTACATGTTACTTTTGACAATCTTTTTCTAAAGAGTGAAACCGGTAAAGTAAATAAACATCTTTTAAAATTGCATTTTCAAACCCTTCGTATATAATTCTACTCGTGCGGTACCTTACAACTCCACTTTGTTATATATATATATATATATATTTATATAAATATATCGCACCTACAACCAACACGCATAAGTACAAATTCGCGTGCATGTAGGTATGTGTCTCTGTGTGAGGGCTTCATGTGTATATGTGAGTATTTTCATGTGTGTGTGTGTGTGTGTGTGTGTGTGTGTGTGTGTGTGTATACATGTGTGTGTGTGTGTATAGAAGTATTTACGCGCTTGTCTTTACCATCGATTTATCCTATCCATGAATTATTTTATGTCTGGTTGTTTTGAAGATTTCGATTGAAACAGAACACACGTAGCCCTCCACCCACGTGCACACTCCCTCCCCCCACACGGACACACTCAAACACACACTTAAAGAAACTTACACACATACTTATATATTCACACGCATGTAAACACACATTATTAATGTCTTACACTCACCCCTAGAAGAAAAAGTTATTTATTTCCTAGAATGAAAAAGAACAACAAAATGGTTGGCCTTTATTTCTCCATGTATCTAAACTCAGGCGATTTTAATAGGGATTCCCCTTCAGTTGTTATTAGACACTGTTATATTCGAACTAGTGTTCTTATCTTGTCTGTTATCGAGTGAATGTTTCCAATGTTGTGCTCTCTGCCCTTTTTTAGATGGCTGTTGCATTTGGTAACGTTCGAATCGAAACATTTCCTTTATGAAATTTACATGGTTAGATTGTCATTCCGTTTGGCCATTACAAGGATATTGCTCTTGCCTCTTGAATCGGAATATGTATTGTTTTACTAATCCAAGGATTAATCTCACGTCCATTCGTTGAGTCATTTGTATTCGATTCGAACTTACGAGAACGTTATGAAATACGACAGGTACGCAAAGAAGGCTGGATGATACATCGACCGAAACGTCGTACCAATAACAACGAAATGAGGACAGTAGTCCAAATATATCTGAATAATAATGATAGTTCCTTATCTCAGAAAGTCAAACAAAATTTATCAATTATTGATGCTGTTAATTACTCTATGGCAGCTAAGACTGAGCAGACTTATGATCAAAGGAGGCAACAAGATAAGTATGTATGGGTAGTAAAATCCTTGAACCTTTAGGGACAATCAGAAAATTGAAAGGCAGAAGTTGTGGAAGATATAGACAGCAGATACTCGTTAGCTTAACCTGTTGACTACACAAAGGCTAACGCAATACCTCGGTAAGGTATGTGTGGGACAGGAGAGGATGAAGGTCCATGATCGCTGACGCCTGTCGGCAAGGCACATCAAATATGACCAAGAGCATTCCAGTTATAATCATCTTATCTTTACAAAACGCAAACACGGTGTATCTAAGACTACATTCACTAGTGTAAGCATTTTGAACGAGGGAGATTGGCTACTGTTCCTAGCAGATCGAGTAACTTTGTAGACGCTTCCTGCTTGGCTTCTATTGTGATTTTTATTGTTATCTAGCCTTTAAGTAAGTGCTGATCGAACAGAACAATGCTGAAAATTGTTCCAGCTATAATTATCGCATTCACACGATGTATATCTGTTTATTTCGAACTAACAGATTCATTAAGCCGCAGTTTATCCCGGTTTCTTAGTTGTTAAGCGATTGAACGTATGAGATTCCCCCACTCTCCAGAACAGGAAATCAACTACTTTCGGTATTCATTTCCAGTGAAGTGGATTGGAGTAACATGAAACGAAGTGTCTTGCTCAAGAATATAACGGCGTATTTACGGACCTCTCGATCATGATCTGTATTAATCTGCATAATTCTGTATGCTTTTGCTTTTACTAAGACACAAGTGTATAATTCAAAGAAAGTTTTAGCTGCTTTGTCTTGCACGTCGAACGACAACGTCGAGGTCGCTTGACACCCAGCCACAAGTTTTGTTATTTAGAACACTTTAATGGTGAACTAAATCCTTGAGTACTTAAACAATGTTTGCATAATTATTGTGATTCAAGCTATCTTGACAATCAAAACATTAATATCTAATTTGAAAATAATTAATCAACTAACTAATTATTAAACGGAGCAAAAAAATATAAATGATAGAAAAGATACAAAAACTACGTTGATGAAAACTAATCCAGCTAACTGATGATTAATTCTTTGCGTTCGTAATTTTTATTGCAGTCAAATGATGATGACGTTAAAAGGAGATAGCATCAAATATCACTGTGCATCTTTTTGTGATGCTGTTTGTTTTCTTCGCTGCTGTTGGTGTTTTTGTAATAGTTATCTTTCTTCAATTCCCACTTCACTACTGATCGAGAAGACCTGCGATCAAAGTCATGATTATCCATCCGTAACCATCCAGTCTTATTGAGGAGATATCTAGGAATAGTTTATGGAATGTGTCATATCATTAAATAAGACGATAGAATATGATATGTAATATTATATATGTCCTACCTTTATATAAGACGATAGGATATGATGTGTAATATTATTATATATGTCATATCATGAAATAAGACGATAGGATATATGTAATATCATTATATATGTCATATTATTATATAAGACGATAGGATATGATGTGCAATATTATATATGTCATATCATTAAAAAAAACGATAGGATATGATATGTAATATTATATAAGTCATATCATTAAATAAGACAATAGGATATGATATGTAATATTATTTATGTCATACCATTGCATACGCCATAGAATATGATGTGTAATATCATTATATATGTCATATCATTAAATAAGACGATAGGATATGATTTGTAAGAGATTTGATTCGTATCTTCAAGCAGATCAACGAGCACATAAAAACTCTGAGGTTGGCTCGTACTGTTTGTTGAGCACTTTAGTGTCTCCTTCCCTTCTTTCTTTCTTTCTTTCTTTCAGTGCTTAATAAATATAAACACGCACAAAAAGTTATGTACGTAGTATATTTAAAAAAAAAATTGCGTTTTGTCTGAAGAGGAAATTTGGAGGGTGTTTTCGCTCCCTCTGCTAGAAGTAACAGTTAAATCTCTCTGTAACAACGCGGTTCCTTTTAAAAGTGGGTGGACATAAATATCCTTGATTATGCACTCCTGTATATAAACTATATTTTAAATAAATGATTGGATTGTTATAACTGGATTGTTATTGCAGGATTAGTTACTTTCTACCGGCCGAGTGAACTGGAGTAGCGTGAAGTAACGCATTTTGCTGTTGAATGTGAATACTTGTTGCGAGAATGACGTACCATCTGAATCTGAAGAGAAAGGCCATTAAAGGAACGTTTTTGAAATACATGGTGATTCCTTGAAATCCCTTGGATATCGTGTGGTTCAATATTTGGAATAACTCCAAAGGTTTCACTTCTGTACTGCTCGTGATCAAGGTGTGTTTGGCACGATGACGTCTGAAATATACATGTGAGTGTGTATGTATGTATGTATGTATGTATGTATGTATGTATGTATGTATGTATGTATGTATGTATGTATGTATGTATGTGTGCATGCTTGTTATTTCTTTATTGCCCACAAGGGGCTAAACACAGAGGGGACAAACAAGGACAGACAAATGGATTAAGTCGATTATATCGACCCCAGTGCGTGACTGGTATTTATTTAATCGACCCCGAAACGATGAAAGGCAAAGTCGACCTCGGCGGAATTTGAACTCAGAACGTAGCGGCAGACGAAATACTGCTAAGCATTTCGCCCGGTGTGCTAACGTTTCTGCCGGCTCGCCGTGTGAGTACATGTTTGTGTGAATGCGAATAGTATGTGTGCGTGTATGTGTGTGTATATATGTGTGTATCTGTGTGCCTGTTTATGTGAATACAAGTACGTACATGGTCTAAGTAATAAGTATCAGGACTGTTACTATAGTAACGAAGCTAAAGCACGGAGAGTGAAGCCGCTTGGCACAGAGTGACCTTGAACTCTGCTGTGCATGCGCACAAAGCTTTAACGTTCGAGCACACTTCCGCTGTTTACAGCAGTGCTTGGAAGGAAGGTGTGTAGCGAGTGAATAGAAAGCTGAATAGAGAATCTGCATCAATTTTTGCCAAACGCTTATGGATACCTGCTGAGAGGCCTACGCAACGTTTTCAAAACCTTTTCATCTTTCTCGACGCAATGAAGAAGATCTTGTGCAAGTGAAACCCGAGTGTCTTTTTGGTCAGCAGGAAGCAGTTTTGGCACACGCATCTCATACCCAAATCTTCAGTGATAATGGATTAAACTGAACCGTAACTAATCTGCACATCCTTTGATAACTCACGGATAGTGATTTGACGATTTCCCCTCACAGCCGCACGCATATCTGCGTTGTTTTTCTCAGTTCGGCTGTTTTTGTGTCTCCCAGAACGTTCGTCAATATCGACATTTTCGGCCATCTTGGAAACGTCTGAACCACACGAACACTTGTGTGCGGCTCATACACCCGTTTCCCATACACTTTCTGCAACTTTCCGTAACTTTCCGTAGGCCCCTGAGCAACTATCACCATGACAAGCACTGCTGTAAACAGCGGAAGTGAGCTACGAGAACGTTAAAACTTAGAGCGCATGCACAGCAGGGTCCAAGGTCACTTTTTCCCAAGCTGCTTTACTCTGCGTGCTTTAGCTTCGTTTCTATGGCAACAGTCCGGATACTTATTGATCAAACCTCGTATGTGTGCATATGTGTGCATGTGTGTGTGCATATTTGTGTGAATGCAAGTATTATGCGTGCGTGTGCGTGTGTGTGCGTGTGTGCGTGTGTGCGTGCATATGAGCGTCCGTGTGTGTGAATATTTATTTTCTTCGTCCTTTTGATTATTTCGCAAACGCTAAATTTATTCAGATTGTTGCGTTTGTTCATAGAGTTGCTATGACAGTTGTTATTGTTTTTCAGTCGTCTCATTAATCTTGACATTCGACAATAATCCAGCGATCCCATGATGCAACACCTCTTTAATCCTAGAAGCTTTACAATTCCGATGTGTGTCACAACAACGTGATTAGTACGAAATAACAATCGGATATTCATTTGTTTCATCAGAAACTCACAGACAGAAAATTTATCTTCAAGTAGCAACAAGCACAATCATAAAAATGTTCTTTTATCTATCTATCTATCTATCTATCTATCTATCTATCTATCTATCTATCTATCTATCTATCTATCTATCTAGCATTCCCTTTAGCCATCCACTCGTTATTCCTCCCTATTTCTGCCTCTCTCTCTCCCTACACATACACACATACACACACGCACGCATACACACACACACATACGTTCTTGCGCGTGCGCACAAACACAGAAACCAAAATTAGTTAAAAGATTGAAAGAATAACACAGAGAAAGGAAATAACACACTGGTATAACAAAATATCAGATTGGAATATTAGACTAATAGAATAAAAGAAAGCAGTGAAGGATTAATAGAATAATGGTAGTTCAGAATAATAGTAGTTCAGAAGAATGCTATATAGAAATACTACTCGAATACAAAAAGTAAAGGAATTTAAAAACCTCCTTCAGTCACCCGCTTTTTTCAAAATATCCAGTCGAATTAACCTTCATGTTGGTTTATTCTCTATATACTGGATGTGAAAACATAAATTTGCCTATATTAGTGACACGAGTCATGTTATTAGTTATACACCTAGCTTCGTTTATCACTGTCTCATTCATCATCGATTCTGTATAAAACAGCAGGTTCAATTGTAAACCATGTTACGCTTATCGCGGATTGCTCTGCGATATCGTAGGTCGGCGATCACTCAAAGATTCTGATTGTACCAAAAAAAAAAAAACACGTTCCATCAATCACCAACAATACTCAACTAC
>NW_021835747.1:0-37586 GCF_006345805.1 Octopus sinensis
CCCTGTCGGAGGCATTGCAGGTTTCCAATGCTATGCTGGTAAAGATATATACAATATTAAGGCTATTCTCTTATTTGGGTCAGACGAACACAAGAAAAGACTTATTCCGAGTTTTATATCCTCTACAAAACAACTATCTTTGGCCTATGCTGAAAAACACTGGTAGAGGAGACCTTCTATTGTTAGTGGTTCGGATTTTAGTCTCAACAAGACTGTTGCTGTGTTCGATTCAGAGAAAGATTGTTACATTTTAAATGGAGAAAAGTCGTGGGTTTGTGAAGGAGATGTGTTATTAGTCACTGCCAAATTGAAGGAATGTCAGAATCTGTTTGTAGTGGAAGACCTTTGTGGTGTAGAAATGGAGAAGGATGGGGGTTTGTTTGAAGTACGTTTTAAGGATGTAAGGGTCCCCCCTTGTAACATTATTGGGGAGGGAGTTCGGGTTGGTTGATTGTATGGTATTATAGATTGTACAAACATTGCATAGCTATGGAAGGTTGGCCATATCCGCCGTAGTTCTCGGTATTCTGAAAGGACAATTGGGTAGTCTAGTTATTCATGTTTGTAGAAATATTAGTCAAGCACTCTCGGGGACATTCATCTTTTGGGAAACGACTAGTCGAACACTCCCTAATTAAGGTTTGGTGTACATTATTTTATCAATAGAGGACAATTTCGGATGTGAGTAGTACAGTTTACTCAATCGAGAGTATGCTTTATCATGCTGGGAATATTTCCGACTTTGTGATGGAGTCACAGGCTCTGAAGATATACTCAACCCGTCAATGTCTCCATGTGCTCTCCTCTCTGGTGGAGATATTGCCTGATGTGGGAGAGGTGTGTGGGTTGGCAAGGGAGTTGTGTGTTATGCAAGGAAGCAATAATCTAGCAAGTCTTTCCATGTCTCTCCACGGTATTCAGGAAGGTCAGGAACGTTTTGGTGGAGTGTCTGAACAAGTTTTATTGCTATTAATGACAGACAGTTGATCAATCCGTTTGAGAATGTGTGGCTTAGACTTCGTGTCCATTTGCGAATGGAGAGAGTTCCCTATTTGAAAGGAAAGCAGTCTATCAAGTTACGAATGGAGGGATACTTTCATCAATCATTGAAGGCATCACGACGTATTGACCCCCTAGGAGCAAGCTGATGTCCTCGAAAAGTGTATTCTTCAGCTCAATGGGGCGGTTTTTTGTGTGATTCGACGAAATTTGAATATCGCGGGGGAACAGCAACTGTTTTTGGACAGAATTTCAAAAATGACTGTTTTTATTTACAGACTATTCGCATGTTTGTGCAGGACGTCTAGATCTTTGTGTATTGGTCTTACGAGTGCTCCGATGGAGGTTGAATGGTCTGTTTGATGTCAGATGGCTATTTCTCGCTCTGTTGCAGCCGAAACGGAGATATTGGTTGGTTGTACTGTGGAGGAGATTGAAAATGGTTGGTGTGAATATTCATTGATAGATTTAAATAAAGCAATGGATGATGCTGTGGATCATATCACATCCTACGTTGTGAAGAACGATGGAGAGGTCGCCTTTCATGCATTATCTAGGCAGTGGTAATGTGACAGTGTGATATCATATTTTCAAATTTCTGTCGTTTTAGTATTATTTGACTAATATTTATGATTTAGAAATTCATAGCTTTAAAGTCGAAAGCGCAATTATTAATTCTGACTCTTCAAGCATTAGTGTTCACGCTTTGAGCATTTATGTCAGAGTTTCAAACATTAGCTTTTAACTGCATATAGCAAGCATTAACGTTTTTCGGGAATATTCTGTGTAAGAGTATGTGCAATTGGAAAATCTAACAGAGAAATAAGTGATAATCAAAATATGTTTCCATCCTTCAAGTCGAATACTAAATTCGGAGATATTTAGAGCAAACCTTCTGGTGGCGATTATTTTTTTCAAATTGATTATTTACACAAGCGATACATTCTTGGTTTGGTCGAAAATACAAGATATTGATACTACAATTAAATTAAGAAAAAATATGCAGATAATTTTCGATGTTTAAAAATTGAAATCAAAATAAAAGACCCTATGTGACAATGTAAAACGCAGAAACATACAAAAGTAAGTATCTGTTTTGCGGACTGAACAAATATGGAATCATTTTCCATGAAATTATCAATTTTTCTTTGAATGAGAAAACTGCTGAAATACATGTATGTTCCCTTTGCAGAGCAGAAAGTAAAAATTAATGAATATAATTTTGATTCTTAAAAAAATGTTGTTTTGATTTCCGTCAAAACGTTAATGTATATTTATATTCTGCTTAAAAGCTTATTTTTAGACCTCGACATTAATGCATGATTCATTAACACTAATGCTTCAAGAGTCAACACTAGTGCTTGAGCTTTTGATGTTAAAGCTCGGAAACCCAATTATAATAAACCAAATGGTTAAACAAGCAATCAAAATAACAATAAACAATATTAAAGTATAATTACAAAGATTATTTAGAGTTTTTATTTATGTAATCGATGCTTTTTTGAGAATGATTAATTTGAAATTTCTTAATATTTTTTGTATTTTTATACTTTTCCTTATTGTTCATAATCGTTCTCAAGAAACCACAATTCAAGCACATTTGCGTATTCACTAGTTTTATATAGTGTCGGAACATGAATTTTGTCATCTTCCTCTTCAACTTGGTCTCGCTGATTAGTTTTCTCGAAAAGTCCTGTATAAAGTTTTCTTTATCAATTTGATCATTTTCATGAATCAAAAAAATTTCATTATCTATTTCTGTCAGGTTCTGTATTAACGCATTTTCAAATGCTTTCTTGAAACATTTTGTAATTATCAATTTTGATACTTCTAACCGACCTTGATTTATGAATATCGAGCAATTTAATAGGTTGAATTTCTTCAACTTTTTCGTGATATATATTACCATCATTAGTATAAAATTCAATCAAGTGTGCACATAGGAGTTATCTTTGATTTTATTATTCCTTGATCAAAAATTTGTAACTTTGATGTATTTGAAGGGAAAAAAGAGTTTCATGTTACTGAACTTTAAATCATGTGAGTATACAGTAGCATTATCAATTAGACTTTTCTTTTTGCAAAATCATTTTTTGTTCAGAAATAAGCATATATAATTCTCGCTTTTTTATTTGATTTTTATTTCATTTGTAAATTATTAATTAATTCTTTTCTTACTTTAAATCAGCGTGTATTTTGGCTTTTCCAATAACGAATGGGTTGTCGGTTTATTAGACAGATTTTTGTCCGAGTCTACAGCTTCTGTTCAACAAAAGTTTAAAAAACAATCCAGTTCGTCTAAATTAAAAATATTAGTTTGAACAATATTGTTCCAATTTTCTATTTTCAATCACATATGTTTCAAAAAATTGATTTTCCTCGCATAAAGAATGAGGAGCAATGCAATATCGATTTTTAAAATTCTTATTGATGCTTGAAATCCTTGAATGGTACCCTAAATAAATTGATATTTTTTCGAATATTAGATCCAAAATTAAAAAATATAAATTTTAACGACTTAGTGGTGTTAAAACGATACCACAAAAATGAAAGCTAAGCTATTAACCACTACTTAAGAAGAAACCGTTATGGGCTTCATATAGAATCTATATTATAGATGCTTATAATCATTCCCTTAGCGGAAAAATTTATTGAAAAATTAACTTAGTTTTTTCTACGCAGTTCGGTGGAAAAAATCGAACAATGTCATCTATCAACTTGTAAAAGGAGTTATCCATTAGCTCACTTGCAGGGTTGTTTGGATTATTTGATTTTAATCAAAAAAATCTATAATTTAAATCATTAAAAAATCATTTAAAATTGTTTAAATTGACTAAATTTTTTTTTCGCGGACAGAACGAGATTCCGAGCGATTTCCGAGGTAGAATCCTAAATAAGGGATTTCCCCTGCTCGTATGGGAAGGTAGGCGTTTCCGTCCCTTCTATCTAGTCCAACAGGTTCGAGGATTGACGGGACGTCGGCGGAAGCAAGGGCTCTCTGTATGATCGAGTTGAGTTCACTATGATGGGGGCACGACTAAACGTCTGGTAGAAGGCATGATTTCTTGTGGGTTCACTTCGATAAACATATTATTCCTAGATAAACTGGCAGTCGAGACAGATGCAGTAATTGCGGGAAGGAGGTACAAGGTCTCGTATCTTGGATAAGCAGCATTATTTGTTATGCAGAACTAAATTTGATATCCTTGAAAATCCGTCAAAAGTTGAAAGTGGTTTAATCAGCAAATTGCCCTTGAGGATGAGAGACCAATCATTAATCAATTTCGTTACTGCGATGACGTTATCGAACAAAATTTGATAGATGTAAAATTCTCCAGGTGCGTATATTCCACTAACACTCCTTTTGCTGCTGTAGAAAATCTCGAATTTGTTTAACTTGAATCTTCAATCCGTTGCACTAGATTTTGCCAAGTCTGCCGAGCAACGGTTTGGATGTAAAATCGGGAGTCTTGTGACAGACAATCCTGCCAACATGGCTAAAAATAGGCGGATAATGAGGCAAGATGACAGTGAAATTATTATATATGGTTGCTCGGCACATTATCTCAACGTTCTTGAAAAAGATGTAGAAATAGCTGACTTTAAAGAAACCATTGTAAAAATAAATAAATTGAATTGAAAGAGCTGCCAAACATGTCTTTATTTACAAGCTTTTATTTATTATTTATTAAATCAAGCTTTTAAATAAATACGATTTCTATTGTTTTTATTTTTATTTATTTTTGTTTTTTAATAAAAATCATTTATTTCACAAAAATTTGATTTAAATCAAAAAAATCTAGTTTAAATAAAAAAACTGTTTTTTTTAATTTTTTAATAAAAATCATGATTTTTAACAACCCTGCTCACTTGCCTTCAATATTGAATTTAATATTTGTATGTTCACACAAATTTGATGTTCATTATTCTTTAAAAGTGAACACTAAAATATTTAAATAAATGCTCTTATACATTTATAAAAGTGATATTCCATTTATAATTACTAACTAATTACTTCACTCGTTATCCGCCAACATTTTTCCTGCATCTTAAGAGTGGTTACACAATGGTTTCTTTTTGTGTCTCATAAGATCTGTTTTGCATAAATAGAGTCCATTTCCCGGCTTAAATTGTATTATGAAAGGAGACCATCATCCTGATTTGCAGCTTAATATTTTCAAAGTCAAAAGGTTTTATGTCAATCAATCTAATATAATAATTATATAGTGATAATGCGTATTTATTTTTTGTATGAAACAAATTTTCAATATTTAGTTTTGCTTTTTATAGATTAATCCAAATTGGATGACCACGGCAACCCGTGTGAGCACCGGTATTTAACCGAACGAAAATCTATAGCCATAGTCAGAGGCAATACTCTGGCTATCTGCCAATGACGATTTTTCTCTTGTCCTTTTATTAATAAATAAAGACGATTAATCCAAATTGAGATTGGAAATAACCAAATTAAATAAAAAAAATTAATAAGCAGTATAACTTTTTTCAGTATATTTACAACCACTAAAAATAAAAACGCGTTTCTTCAATCCATTCCAGAAAGTATTTTTCAATCACTCTAAAAGAGGGTCTCAGATTTGGATCCTCACGCCAGCACCTCAACATTATTCTGTCATACCACCCTCCTGGAAGTGGACAGGGGATATTTTGGGGGATAGTAAGTCGATCTCCAGACTTTAGAAATGTAATAATCTTGGCTTTGTCCATTCCTATCTAAATAAGCCTACAAACAACCTCGATACGGTGTATCACCGAAAGTGACCATTTCCCACAAGAGAACTCCAAATGACCAGACGTCTGATTTTATAGTAAACTCCATTTTTGTCAGTGCTTCTAAGGCAGTCCATTTTATTGGAAATTTAATATCTAAATATGATACTACTGATAAAACACACTGTTAGAATCTTGATCACGTTTTTTTGCCAGCCCAAAGTCCCCAATTTTACAAACAAACTTATCTGAAATTAGTATATTTTCTCCACGCAAGTCCCTGTGTACTAAATTCATCTCCTCCAAGTAAATCATTCCGAATGTGACTTGTAAAGCAATTCGAGCCAACAAATCAGCAGAAATATTTTTCCCATTGTCAGCTCTGAGTAGGTTCCTGAGTTGTCCTCTTTCCATAAACTCTAATACAAGGACGACCGAGTCATCATTGAATGAAATTCCAAGTAGTTTCACCAGGTTTTTATGGTCAAGTCGATACATTAATTTTGCCTCCTGGAGAAATAGTTTTTTGTCGACAGTCTGATTTTTGACCATCTTTAAAGCTACTGTGGAAGTTTTCCATTGTGCTAAAATATGTTTTACTCATATTAAAAACCCTTAAAAATTATTCCAAAATTCCCTTTCCCAATTTCTGTGGGAGACTCAAATTCAGAATAATCAATTATTAAATTTTTTGCAAGAGGTGACTTAACGATCTGTTCTAAAGGTTTTGTTAGTTTGCATCCAAGATTGGCAATTTCTTAAATTAAATAAGATTGGAAACTTTTATAATTATTTACAAGTTCATCCACTGATTCAAAAACCACAGACTGGCTGATAAAGAATACATTTTTCCCTTCTTTTTGTTTGCTTTTTATTTTATAGTGTTCTACCGTAGACTGGTTTGTCTTTACAGAAAGGGCCATTTCTCCGTCTTAAATCACCAATGAAGTGTAATCAACCTGAAGATGGTCTAACCACAAACACTCCTTCACTGTGATCTGAAAGCCCCATTCTTAACTCAGTCTCAAGTCTATCAATATTTTGAAAGAAATCTTCACTATCTTAAGAATAAGTAAATATAAATACTTGTTCGAATACTGTTCTGCGTTTTTGATTTGGAATTCCCCATTTTCAAGCAGAAATATTGTTTTCGGTAAATTATTCATTTAAGGAGAGAGTATTGAGGCAAATAAATTTGTGGTTAGTTTTTAGTACAATTAGTCAGCACCAGCTTAAAAAACCTAAGAAAGTTTTAGTGTTTTGGTGTGTGTGCATGTAAGGAAACTGAAATTTCAAACACTTAAGGAAACTGAAATTCACTTTTATTTGTGTCGAGAATTTGGACTCAATTAATTTAAAACTTATGTCGGACAGATAACCAAAAGGTTTTAAAGACTATTTGTCGATTGTCGAAAATTTTATGAAAGGAAATGAAAATCTAATTCTTGTTGGCGACTTAAAAGCAAAGCATATTGCTTATGTATGGGGAAGTCAAATCATGATGGAAATTGCTTATTAGAGATTAAAAAATCTTCAAATTTGAATGTATGAGGAGCTTAACGACTTTCAGCATCAAAATGGTGATCTATTAGGATTGCTTATTGTTGCAAATTCTTTAAGTGATTTGTGTGACCGGCTTTATGTTGAAAATAACTTGGGGAGTCACCATCTTCCACAAACGATAAAATTACAAACAGTAACAGTTTTCACTGAGGATGTATTTTTTGGTTATAATATCAGCAACATCGATTGAAATCATTCTAATTTTTATGTCTATGAAATTGGCAAATACTCAATAATTGATAGTAAATCTTGATGGGATCAATTATTTGGATTAAAAAATAAGAAATATTATTCTAAAATATCATTTCGAGTAAAACCGTAAATTTTTTCTGACACTTGACTAATCATTCCATCTTTCGAAAATAAAAACTAATTTTTATTTATCAATGAAAATGGATGATGACATATTCATTAACACGAGATTTTTATCTCATATTTAATTGACAACGAAATTAACCAATTTTGTATATAAAAAAATTAATATTTATTTTTATCTAAAATTCCCTTTAAAAAATTAATTTTCATTTTTTGCATTTCAATTTGTTGTTCCAACTTTAAAATGTCATTTAAAAGAGAATTTTTTTGTGCTTCAAGGCCGATAATGAATTCGGATTTTCTCGAACGAGAATCTGATGCATATTTTCTATTTTTGAGGACTCTCCGTCGGTACCTCAGGTGATCAGCAGTTTCTGGTGGGATAGATTTCAGCATTTCGTTAAACTCCCGGATACTCAAATCGATTAAATCACTTTCATTCAGCATAAAGTCACTAAAACCGTCAAAATTAACCACAAAATATTTTTAAAATTATAAATAAAAAATTTCTCTTACTAATCAAAATTTTATAATTTTTTTATTGAGAAAAAATACTAAATTCTGTTTCAAGTAATTTAAAGTAGCAATTCCTAACCGTGGTGCGAGATCTTTTAGATTTATAGTAATTTTTTTAAAAAGCAAATTTCTTTAAATGTTAGAGGATGGACAATAATAATGGAATTTTGGTGGTCTAATAAATCTTATCTGATATATGATCATCTGATACATCTTATCAAAACTAATAGGCTTATAAAAATATTATTTTGTCCAAATTAGTAAAACAATAAACATTTTTACTCACCTTATTTAGTTTTTTAATCTCCAAGCTGAAAAAAGAATTGTTTGACTGTTCCAGTGGAGAATAGAAATCGAAATTCTTTTCCAGAGTTATGATGATTACTGTCGCTCATTTCAAGAGAAGCTACCCTTCTCTTAATATCGTAGGTGAAGGCCGTCTTGAGATTCCCAGAGACCCTGAGATTTGAATATGACTGGCAGAAAAAGTTGATGGTTCGAAAGAACTTGTTATTTAATTTTCACACGCTTCGCTGCATTTCCAGAAAATAATAGTTTTTAAAATCCGGCTCTATGGCCTAATGGATAAGGCGTCGGCCTCCGGAGCCGAAGGTTGTGGGTTCGAGTCCCACTAGAGTCGCTTTATGCATTTTTATATAAAACTCATTATTTGAACTATTTGCTCTCACTTTGCGTTTCTCAACCGCGTTCTTTTATAAAGAGCCTGGAGGTCAGCTCAAAGTCGCCGCACTGCGTATCGAGTGGCAGTTTCCGCGGAGCACCGCGACCGAGATTCGCTGGAAGAGCCAGCTCGTCTCCCTCCGGTCGTTAAACCGCGTTCTTAGAAACTTTAAAGTTCTCTAGAATTTTGAAAAAATTTATTCATAAGATTTATGATGAAAGACGATCTCGATCTGCGAGCTTTACCAGAGAAGGGTTAGATCCTCTTCAAAATGATAGCTTGCGCGTTCCTACGCATGATTGTATCCGAGAAAAATAATTTTTGATACTGCCGCTTCAGTTATATTAATTCGTAGTTATAAAGTTGTTTTACTGACTCTTGAAAAAAATGACTTAATAATTTTTTTAAAAAATGGAATAATACCATCCGTAATTTTTCAGGATAAGAGGAACTTTGAGGAACTTGGAATTCTTGACAATGACTAGGCCATCAAGTTGATCAAGTAGAAGAAATCCTTTTTAATTTAGTCCAATCGAGCTTTTCGAGTTCATGTACATATTGATCAGTCTTCTAGTTGAGACCGTTATAGCTGTCAGCTCAATCACTGGGTCATTATTGATTAGCGACTAGGCTCGTGAAGTAGAGTTAGTGAAAAGGATTAGTTTTTTGATAAGAGTTAAAAGATCGCCGCCATTTACAGAGTCTGGTCTGTCTTTCCGGATGTATGAGTAACCGGGGAAAACGGGCAAACAGTTTTTAAATGAGAGCTTCGTTTCTTTCACCAAAACAATGTCCACATCATACTTTTACATTAAAGAACATTCGCTTTTTTAACATTTTTTGTTCGGCGACATTTTTTGTTTGGTATGCAATGCCATTTTCTTTTGTTATACAGCGATACAAATAAAAAACGGAACAGCCAATTTCTCAATTTCTTTCTATATAATGCTTAATTTCTTTTAATAAAAAATCGAATTTCAAATAATCTTAACTTTTGCCTTTTATAAAAATCCAAACGTCAAAGATTTTAATATGTATTTAAACCAAATTTTTTTCAAACAAAATAAAAAAGAGAACAATGGTAGTTCAAAATTTAGTATGACCCCCCTGAGCATTAATTGCGTCTAAAATTCTGTTCCGCATTGTTCCAACAAGGGATGTCGCATATTCTATTGAAAGATCATTCCAAATATTTTTTAATTCCTCAAATAGGTCACTCTTTTATTTTATGTTTCATGAAGGCCCACATGTGCTCGATTGGATTCAAATCGGGACTTTGAGGAGGCCATTGTAATAACTCAATTCGGTGTTCATTAAAAAAATCTTTAGCCACTTTGCATGTGTGCTTTGGATCCGAACATTTTACGGAATTGAAATCAACGTCAGTTTTTTGTTCACGTTGAATTATTCCGAGATCATCAGAGTTAAGTTTAAATCTTCGTCCTGAGCCTTTTTTTCTCTGGAAGGAATCATTCATGGTGAAGTTTCGAATGACTCTCGAGATGGCACTCAGAGATCTTCCGGTAAAATTTCTTATTTCCTATATGACTTTCCGACTTTATAATACGTAATAATTTCTGCTTTTTGTTGTAATGTAAGTTGTAAAACCATGTAACAAGAATCAACACGTGTAATAAAATAAAAAATGGTTTAAAAAACTGTAAAAATAGAGAATTTTATTTTGTTCTCTTTTTTATTTTGTTTGGACAAAACTGGATTTAATTACGGTCCGAAATATAAGTTGTTTTTATTTTTTTAAAGGCTAAAGTTATGTTTGTCTTCTAAAAATTCTATTTTTGTTAAAATAAATCAATCATTCAATAGAAACAAATCGAGAAAATGAGTGTTCCGTTTTTTATTTGTATCGCTGTATCATATGATCCCCAAAACCACTCAAGATAATTGTCGATATCTGTTAGCTCTTCTTCGTTCCAAATATCTATTTCTTTAAAAAGCTCATTTATTTCTAATTCGTATAATGATCGTTTATAGTTTCTTCAACAGATGCACCAAACATCAATTTGAACGGTGCATAGTTAGTTGTGGAATGCTTGTAATGCACCGGCATCTGTGTTCCTTACAAACGTAAAACCCAAACGTTGTGCAACACCGATTTTCACACAATTGTTGTCCATAAGCGTACCAAATGCGTGGAGCCAACCATGTTCGTCGAAGTGAATGTTCAAGAGCGATTCAGTTGAATTCCTAAAGAAAATATTGCTGACAAGTTTTTATTTTGTTTGGAGCCTGAAGGACAGACTTTAAATTCACTGATTGGTCATTTCATTCCGAATTTGTACTCTTATTAAGAAATATTTTCCAGATATTGTAGCGAGACATTGCATTGCATAAATATGCACTCTGTTCAAAAATAATATTTTGTAATTATAAAATACAGACAAATCAAAATCATGATTGTAATTTTTTGGAACAACGGGAATTAATAAAGAATAAGATACAATTCTCATATTCAAAGAATTTACTCGATTGTACTATTACAATTTTTTTCAACATCTATTTCTTTGTCATCAAATTTTGTGAAATGGTTCGTGAAAATTTTCTTCTATCTTGTTAGTGAAGGGGATATTCAAACTCAAATGTGCCTTAGAACCACATCAAGACTTTATTTGATATATATAGAGTTTGCATTTGTTTACTTTGTATACTTTTGTCCGATTCAAAAGTTCTTTCTCACGATTTAACTCTGTTTTAATAAGAAAAATTATGTTTTCTTATCGATGTCAAGCGATCGTGCATATTGTCGGAATTTTTGAGTTACAAGTCCATTTCATGTTAATACAATACGTACTTTACTCTTGCATGATAAATCAATTCTGGCTCTTTAGATAAAATGTGATATTTTCTCATTTTTCAATCTCCATTTGCTGTAAATTTTGGGAAGATTTTATCCCAACTTGAGTCCAAATTCTTGACGCAAAAGAAAGTGAATTCATCTAACTACTTTATCGTGTCTCTTAATATGATCTACATGTAACATCTTTTAACATCTAGCGGCACAGTGATTGACGTTTGTACATTTTTTACTTATTATAAACCAAGAATAATTTACTATAACATGAAATTGTCGTTTTTAAACTAAAATTTTAGCGTATTTTTTGAAGTCCAATTTATAAATGAATATTTTTACCCAACTTCCATCGGAGAAAATTTATAACAAAAAGTATTTTAACAAAAGCACTCTTACTAAAAATTTAATGCTTGTTAACGTAAATTTATAATTATTTATGGGAAATACGGGAACTGTTCTATTAATTAGTCAATAAATTGCCGATAATTAACTGATTACTGTTTTCCCATGAAATGAACGTGCCAATGAGCAATTAATAACCAATAAAGTGTTTTGTTTTATTTTGACGTTTTTTGCCGAATATTTATGGGAAATAATTTCAATTCTTCGATGGAATCCGACAAAGTCAAAGTCGAAAAATATTTGGTAGAGAGAAAAAGAAGGGCACGGGTTAATCGCAGCATCGTTGAACTGGGAAGAATATTGTCAGACCTTTGTCCTTATCGTGTATAAATGAATATTTTATTTTAGCAAAAATATCGTGGGAAAATCGAAAAAGCAGTTCTGTTAGAGCACGCTGTAACATACATGAGGTTTATTCGAGATTTGCATAAATATCCCAACAACATTACGTAATCATTAGCCTGCTATGCATAGAACTGTGGAAAACTTGCAAACATGTGTAAAACGAGAAACAAAAAAAATATGGAGACCCTGGCAGCTCTGAAAACTGTTATGATTTCAATTCTTTAAAAACTACCTTTAATTTAAATAATTTTTATTCATATTTTTCATTTAATGATTATCTGTTGACGCGGTTCTTGAAAATTGTCTTCAAAACAAAATGTCACAAAAAAAGACCATAGCTCATTTTAAAGCTTTTTGTATTGTAATGCAGTAGCTACAGAGCCAACCTGAAATAGAAACAATTTGTTGATATTTGTCTTTCTTTGAAGCAGTAGACTGAAAAGTGACTGAGACTGAAAAGTGACTGACTGAGTGAGTCCAGTAGACATCAATTAGAAAAATGTTGTTTAAATGTACGATTTAAATGGATAAAACAATTTGAAACATCGTCTTATATTTACTATATTTTTTACTTAAAAAATCAATCTATAAAATAATTTTTTTCAAGTTTTAATCCAATGTAAAATCTAATCTTTTCCTCATTTCTAATGACTAGTCGTTCAAATTTTTTATCAACACTGAGTCAATAGTTCTTTTCTTGACTTAGAAAAAAATATGACATGAAAATACGCAACTAAAGTATTATTTCATTTACGAATTTTTTTAAATTAAATAATGATAAATAGAAAAGATTAGATGCTAGCTAGAGTTAAAAGAATAGTCGAGAGCCTAAGGGTCAGCTCAACGACACCGCAATGCGTATTGAGTAGGAGTTTCCGCAAACTAGGGAAACCGAGATTCGCTAAAAGAGTCAGTTCTTCTACCAATGTCAGTGAAAAGTTGAATCGCGGTCTTGCCGACAATTCCTGAGGTTTCAAAGACAAGGTGGGGACGAACTCAAAAGAGTTCGGATTTTGTCCTCAAATATAAGCGGAATCCATAAGTTGAAATCAGTTGTGATTTCAGATCAAAAATGCCGTGATGTTTTTGACATTATGACTATAAATGCTTCATTTAGTATTTTTTTTTTTTTTATATGTAATTAACAAATAGTTATTAACTAACTAAATTCCCGGCATCGTAAATGGAAACACAGTTTCCACGTACTATGGCCAAGGAAATCCTTCCGAAAAGCCACTTGGACTCGCGTGGGTCTCCCCGTTTATGGAGATCATGCGGCCAAGCTTTTTTAGAAAGGAAAGAGACTTTTCGCCGATGACGCCGGAAGTCTCGACGGCGATGGGAGTGAACAGATACCGTTCAGAGAGCTCCTTGTACTTTCCAATCTTCATCTTCTCGGTTTTGCGAGAGACTGAGCCAGGCTCGACAGCTGAAGAAGGAAGTTGAGCTCCGAGAAAGTGTCTGAACACGTCGCATCCCATAACAGAGACTTGCCGAACTCAAACGGGAATTTAGTATTATAATTCACAATGAGCTTGAATGGCTAATTCTATATTTATGGATTAGTTGATCAATTTTTAATATTCAGCTCAAAAAGAAAAAAAAGAATTGTACTATTGATTGACAACTTGAAATCAATATTAATAATACAACAATCAGAAAAACAGGCATTCTCGATCTTTTCAAAGTTGAAAATTTTTTAAGCATTCAATACACGGAAAATGAAACATTTATTGAAAATCAAAATTCTTTGAAGATTAAGAAAATAGTATGTCACGAGCCCGGCGCGTTACCGAGCCGGACGCTTTACACCTGTGTTTTTTTCTGTTAAAATTTTTTTTTAATCTTTAATTTGTTAATTTCTTGTCAAATACTATAACTAATTTTAATAAATCAAATAAATTATATTATTTATTTGGCTAGCCTATAATCCAAGAATGAATAAAGAAAATAAGCGTGTATTTATCTTGTTAATGTCTCGTTCATTCATCAAAAATTCCGAAGAATACGACTTTTTGTGTCGAATTTTGGATTCTGAAACATGTTCTCATAAATCTAGACAGCGTAATTACCGATTGAGAAAGAAGGCGGAAAAATTTATTCTTATTAATGGACGACTTTATCTGAGACAACCGTATGGAGATCATAAGCTGGTTATTTCCACAGACAACACTCAAGAGATGTATTTGGTCGCGAAGCAGATCCACAACATATCGCATTGTGGACACAATAGCTTGGAATACCATTGCATGCGAAGTTACTTCGGAATAAAAAGGGAAATTATTCGGAAAGTAGTGTCAGATTGTGCAGTGTGTCGTTTTTCCACACCATTAAAAGTTGGCGATGAGCAAAATCATATTGTTGCAAATCTTCCAAATAAAAGATATCAGATAGATTTGATAGATCTAAGGAGGTAGAAAATTTTAAAATTTATTTTTATCAGATTCTGGAAAATTGGAGTATCTCGGAGTATCGATAGACCGAAGAGGATCTTTTAAAGATCATATCAAAACACGAAGAGAGAAAGCTACAGGAATGTTGAAATCCTTAACTCGATTTCATTTGGAGCCTGAAATTTTCCTTTTTGTGTATTCTACATGTATTGAGCCATTCTTGATATATGGCTATCAAGGATGGTATAGGTCCGAAGAAAGTAGCATTTTTGTGAAAAAGTTGGAAAAGACCAGAAGATTTGCTATTAAATTGGCATTTGGATTGAACTTAAATTCAAAAATCGAAGATGCTTATGACGCTAAAGTCAAAAAGATAGAAGATTTGTTACGTCACTTATGGAAATTATGATGTAATTCTTTTGGGTATATGCGAAGAAGAGACATGTGGTGTCTCATAAAATGACCCTATACAATGAAATCAAACCCACGTTAATTAGTTTCTTGTTCTGCTCTTGGCTTTCTCCCTAACTTTAATTTATGGGTTTGTTGGGAAATAAAACTTGTCTTGTCTCTATTTGTCAATTTATACATTTTTTATTGACAAAATCACCTGAGAATTTTATGGTCAATTTTTTTCTAAGTCCACAGGTGTAACGCGTCCGGCTCGGTAGCTTATTCAGCTCGTGACATAGTAAACAAAAATCTCAGAAAACAAAGTATTTGGGCAAAATAAATATTGCAACTAGATTAACTGGAATAGAGAAGACACTCTTAGCCAATGTTGAGAATGAACATGAAACTTCCCTAAGTTTTTTAATAAGAAAGTACAAAGCGAGTATTATTGAAAGAAATAAAAAAAACAATTAGGAATCAAATTTCATTTTAATAAAACTTAAATACTTTTTTGATTAATTTAGGCCATTTAAAAAATTATTTGCTCATTGTTTTTTTAATTATTTATTTCATTTTTCAAATTGATCACAAAATTCTAAGCCAATTTTCGAGGGTCAAGTGTATTTGTAAATGATATACAGCTCCATGATTTTAAAATTTGAATAGTTCCCTCATAAATTCGAAAAACGGCATTGATTCGGATTGTAGCAATTATATGGAGAAATAAAAACTGACAAGAAATAAAAACTCACTTCTCATACAATTCATGAAACATCCAAAAAATAGAAACTGGATTTTTTTATAAACTTGCAGAAATAATGCAATCAAAAAATGCAAACGTGTAAAAATTCTCAAGATAAAACTTTGGAAAATAACAATGAAGAAATAGAATATTTGATGTCAAAAACCACAAATGAGATCGCCTTCAGGCTACATGTGATTGAAAATGATTCGCTAGAAAATATTGAAAACAAAAATAAAGTTTTGCTGATTTCTGCAATCAAATGTTACAAAGAAAGTGTATTCAAAAGTAATGGTATGTTCAAAAATCGGCGGATTCGAGAGACAATTTAAATTTTAAATAATTAATTCTAATTAAAAGTTAAGATCTTTAAAATCTATAAAATCTTTAAAATTTCATTTATATAAATAATAAATATAATAGAATTATTTTTTTCAAAGAAATCGTAGATTTTATCTTTTTTGTTTAATTTTCTAAGAAGTTCGCCAATTTTCATAATATTTTCGTGATCCTCAATATTTGAATTTTTGATTTGAGATAAAAGTTAAAATTTATACTGAACTAATAATACAGTCTGGGATGTTTATGATCATGCTTATTCACAATTTTCTGTGCATGCCGCGTTTCATAAAATTATTTTTAAGATCTAAAGTCTTTATTTTCAAAAATTTATATTTTTTGAAAATTATTTTTTATATCCCAAGATCATGTTTGTATCACATATACGACAAATCACTTATTTTTATGCATGACCTATAAATATTTGCATAACCGCCAGATTGGAAAAAAGGTCAAAACTGGGCTCGTCGATATTGAACAGCCCGAATTTTAACAAATTGACAAAAATGTACGCAATATCCGCGTACACCATCGAATTCATCTGAAACTTGCAAACAAAAAAAGACTCTACTTTCCAAGTGGCCAACACGGGAGAGGACTTGTATCCACTTTCCATAAAAGTGAACCGATACTTCTCACGAAAGTCAAAAGTAACGAACCGGGCATCTCTTACTTGACAAAATGAAGAACAAAATTACAATCATAGAGATCGGATCACTTCTCAAAAGGCCTGAAACAAGTTGAGGTGGAAAAACGCCATAAGTATGACCTACTTGCCAATTAATTGGAACTAATCCATAAAACCATAATAACGACAGTAACATTGATACTAATATGGGACGATAATGTGAGTAAATTCTATAAACATCATTCCGGCTCAGTTAATCTCAAAGAACCCATACGAGCTTAAGTTATTCTGAAAACATTGGAAAGTATGCGTGCAGAACATAAGTTTGGAATGATCGCGCAGGACTCGGTTTACAAATAGAACAACTGAGGAACCTTTTCCGAGTAAAACCATTGAGTCGAACTTGAGAACGACCAGAAAAGAGGCCAGCCCTGCGAGATGGATGAGTGTGCCCATCGATTCAGAATTTTCAAGTGTCCTCATTAAAATGTTTTTCCCTGTAAATACAATAATAGGTTTTGTGAAAAATATCTCAAAATATCAATAGCTCAATCTATCCTGAGTATTTTAAACGGAGAACCTGTATAGACATCCTCAGAGCAAATAAAATATATAACTAAAAATCTAACAAAGTTATTGTTATTGATGACTGCTTATACCTCAAAGACAAAAGATTTTAAAAGCACAAACTAGTCATTTTCATGAATAATGAGAATAAAATGCAAACTATTGCAGATTCTATTCATCGAAATAGCCTTTCTGGAATTTGTAAACTCCAAAAGGAATGTTTACACTTTTATTTTTACAATAAAGCGAAAAGTTATAGAACGATTTGTCAAAGAATGCTCAATTTGAAGTTTTCTATTCCACTTAAAGTACAAAATTAATGCAGGTTTCCGACCTTCATTCCATGTGATAGTCAAAAGACCAAATGAACGATTTCAACCAGACCTTATAGAGTCTATAATATAGACTTTAAAATATTTAATGATCCAAATGATGGCTACAAATGGATATTCATCGTCATTGATGTTTACAGTAAGTATGCCATCTGTAAAGCAGTTAAAAATAAATCTCCATCGAATTTAAATTCACCGTATTTTAAACGGATGAATAAAAAAATAAACGTTCATCAATCGAAATACGATTTTTCAATTAGAAATAAAGTATGTTTAGTGAATAATTGATATGTTAGAGTTTTAAGTTCGGGGAAATAAAAAAAACATAAACGCCGAATTTTAATGAATTCTTTATAGTTTGAAACAGTTATTGATTATAAATCAATGAAATTAATTTTGACAATCACTGTGACAGGCATTATGATAGATTTACAGTCGACATTTAGCAACCACGGGATGGTTACCTTGTAGCATCGTCGCCGAAAGAGTCGACGCAGGCGTCCCAAACCCGAGAGTTGCCTTACCTGAAAGGAAAGAGTCGGCATCCCGTCGGGATGCTTACTGTCGCTCCAGAAAAGGCCGACTCGCTCTAGACTTTGCAACTTTAGCTTTCTCGGCAAAGCCATTGGCTTCTTCTCGAAGATCATTCTGGAAGCAAGAGCAATGGCTATTCCTAAACGTCCACCTCTCGCTGCTTGTAGTCGAAGGATATCCGGTCTGGCCAAGGAGAGAAATCGCCTCAAAAGGTCAAACCGGATGTCTTCTGACATAATTACCCGCATCCGACACTTAAACAAGGAACTGAAGTCCAATGAACTCAGACACACCTATTTGAAATGGAATCGAATTCTTTCTACCGTGAACCGCAATCGTTCAACGGGTGAAGTGTGGAAAGCCATTCGGCACGTGGTCATGGGGGACGCTCCCGAACCTTTCGAAGATTTTGATAAAAAAGACGTGAACAACCTCATGAATTTCTATGCGAAAAATGCACATAAAGATCACAGGAAATCCGACTCACTCCCCTCCAACAGAAGCCTAAAAAAACGGGCTGAACCGCTCCTCCTCTCGGTAAAGGAGGTGGAAGATACCTTGCACTCAACAAAACCTTTTTACTCTCACAGCCCGGACAAAATCCCGGTGATCCTATTAAAAAACCTCGGCGTCGAAGGTGTCAGATTTCTAACAGCAATCTTCAACCATTCTATTAACAACAACGTAATTCCGGGTTTATGGAAACAGGCCTTAATAAGGCCGATACTGAAGCCTGGAAGACCAAGAGGGGACTCGCTTGATGAGGTCTATCCCGGGTCATCATTTGCTCATTTTCATTCATCAGCAATATTTGTGCTCAAAGATATTAAAAATGGAATCGGTGTTAAAGGAATTTCAAGAAAGATTTAATGATTTTTCGTCTTTTGAACAACAATTTTCACTATTCGCATCACCATTCTCTTTTAATGTTTCTAATGCAGATGAAAGTTTACAAATGGAACTAATCCACTCAGATTCTATACTTAAAGCTAAATATTTGGAGGTTAGAATACCTGCTTTCTTTTCATATCTTCCTGGAAAGTTTAAAAACTTAAAAAGTTGTTAATCCTCTGGAAGCAACTCTCACCAAAATTAAAAAGCGATAATTGAATAATTTAGTAACTAAATTATTAACTAAAACTAAATTTTAGTTTTTCTTATTTTGGTTATTCATCATAATAAATATCAGAACTAATCTTCCCTTAATGAGAAATTATTATAAATGCGGCCCTCGAAGCAAAATTGTTACAAAATGCGGCCCTCAAAGCGAAATGAGTTTGACACCCCTGCTCTAGAGTGAAAGAAAAACCAACCGACTGTAAAGCCATCAAATTTGAGAAAAGAAATTTAAAAACAAAATACAGGGGTTGTTTATGTGATCGACTTTGGTTCTAAAAATCTACATTTAAAAACGTTTATTTTAATCCAATAAGAGTTTCTTATTAAAATTGTGAGAAATATAGTACAAATTTATCAATCACGCTTTAAACCACATTATATGTGACAGGTTGACACCTTAATTGCCGACTTGACTCGAAATAATGACATATTGAAACCTCCACATTTAATATTTACTAAATTAAAAATTCTAATTAGGATTTAACAGTTATTTAATTTTTTTAATAATATCTACCAGAATTGAAAACAAGTGGTTTGATAAATACATAAAACGTACCATGCTATCGGTTTATAAGTTCAATTATCTTTTTACTAAAATTTGCATAGAAACTTGAAAAAACTTATTTTTTTAATAATAAATTATTTACAATTTTTCAGTATAATAAATTCGCGTAAGATATATACTTTTAGGTGTGGTAGGATTCTGATTATATATAAATCATAGTTAACCTTTTTATTTAAATTTTAAATAAATAACATATTTAGTTATTTTGGATTATCTAATCCTGGATTTTAGTAGATTTGATGAATTGGTATCTTTCCCAAATAAATGAACTGAGGGACGATAGCAGCTGTGAGAGTATCCCATATTAATCAAATTCCAGGCGATCAAATCACTACCCTGGAATACAGTAAGAATGGAGATATGCTGGCTGTGGGAAACAAACGAGGACAAATCGTTGTCTTTAATGAGGCAAACGTTATTAATTTGAATAATCGAATTCTTTTAGTCAGGAGATGTCCAATATTCGCTCTACAGTGGCTTCCAGAGTCATATTAATGAATTTGATTGCCTCAAAAGTGTGGTGATTGACCCCAAAATAGTCACGATTTGTTGGCTACCACAACCGAATCACTCACGTTTTTTATTGTCCACCAACGGTTATCTCCAACTGTTCATATAAACAGACAAATGTATTAAATATGGAAAATGAGTGAAAAAAATGTCAAATTGTTTGATATTGATCACGATGGGCCTCAAGGGGGTGTTTGCGGTTTCCGAAGGTCACTTTGGGGGAGAGGGTCGTGGAGAATAGTCCAAAGAGGTCATATGTGGGGGCTCATATGTTCCAAATAAATTCTCTCAGTCCGAATTGTGACATGGAGACATTTCTATCGGGAGATGACCTGAGAATAAATATTTGGAACATTGAATATCCCAATCGAGCTTTGAGTAGTCCACGATGACGAAATATTTAGATGTGGTGGACAAGAAGCCTCAATATTCAGAAAATGTGTCGGAAGTGATAACATGTGCTCAATTCCACCATTTCTTCTCACATTCTTTTATCTACGGAAGTACCAAAGGACTGATTCGTTTATGTGACATGAGACAAAACGCGCTTTGCGACCATCATTCTAAACGTGGCTTTTTGTTTTGAAGTTTGTAGTATTTGGAGATAATCCTTCACTAAGGACGAGTTCGATCTACGACGAGATAACGGGGACCATATCGGACATCAAGTTTAGTAGATGTGGGAAGTTTGTGATTTCCCGGGATTATCTCTCCATCAAAATTTGGGACCTTTCCATGGAAAGTCGGCCAGTGGAGACCTTCCGAGTGAGTGATAATTTGAAGGGCAAGTTGAATTTTCTTTATCAAAATGATTCGATTTATGACAAGTTCCAAGTTGTGAGCAGCCACAATGACAGGTTGATAAAATGTGCATTTTTTATTCAGATTTGTGCTGACGGGATCTTACAATAATTACTTCCGTATATTTGACAGGCGAAATAATAAAGACCATGTTTACCAGACGAATATAAACGGAAATCCACCCCGTGGACGTCCCGTTTTAATTAAGCCGGTAAAAACCATAAATTTTCCATTCCGGAAGAAAAGGGAGGATGCCTTTGACGAATTTAAAGTTGAGTCAAAAATTCTGAATTGTGCATGGCATCCACATGAGGATTGTTTTGCACTGTCTTCTGGACATTCCTTATTTTTTTTCCAGTCTCCGCACTGATGTACTTTTTCTATGTTATAATTTGACAAGTATTTATACTTAAAGAGACTACATCTTTAAATTGTAGAATTATAGAATAATGCACCCGGCCATGACTACATTCCAATTTCTGTATTCAAACATGCTCCAAATATTCTCCTACGATACTTGACCGCACTATACAATGCAAGCTGGAGACTTGGATACGTACCGGACTCTTGGAAAAAGTCAATCGTACGTATGATTCCAAAGCCTGGAAAAATAAAGGACCATGCAGAGAACTATAGGCCGATAAGCCTAATATGCTCCGTCTCTAAAATTATGGAACGGATTGTCTTCACAAGACTTTCGAACTTCGTAGAGGAATCAGGTGCACTTGCAGTAGAGCAGTGGGGATTCCGACGAAAAAGATCCTGTGGTGATTGTTTCGGAGAACTCGAGAAAGTCATCTCGCTTAGTCTTGCTAATAATACAGCGACTATTGCTATCTGCCTCGATGTCTCAAAAGCTTTTGACAGCGTATGGCACCTGGGCCTCTTGGAAAGTGTCGCCAAGAGCAAACCCGGGTCTAAAACGGTCAATTGGCTGAAGAGCTATTTATCAATGAGAAGGTCATACATACGATGCGGAAACCGTTTGTCGGAATCTGTCGATCTCAAAAGAGGGGTACCTCAAGGCTCGGTCTTGAGCCCCCTGCTTTTTAATATTTACGTTGCTGATATTCCAAAACCGAAAGATCCTACCAGTCGTCTCATGATCTACGCGGACGACATATTAATAACGGATGCTTCGTGGAGAAAAGACATCTCGTGGAGGAAGTTAAAAGGATACGTGACAAGAGTGGAAGAATGGTGCATATCAAAAGGACTGACGCTTGCAAAAGAAAAGTGCACCGCCACTTGGATTGCAAAACAGGGAGCAAAACGAAAACCGCCGAGAAACCTCTGTGGGTTTACAGTAACGGAGAACCTGAAATACCTTGGGGTTGAAGTTGGATCCAAGGGTTCTTACTTCAGATACATCGACTCGAGGAGAAGGAAATGCGCTCAAATTCTCAGGAGCATAATTCACTTCCACCTTTCCCCGGAAACGTTTTTATATGTTTATAAAACGTGCGTCGAACCATTGCTTACCTACGGGTTCGAGGGATGGTATCCTACTGCTGAAAGGGATGGCATTATCGCTAAGCTCGAAAAGACGAGGCGATATGCCATCAAATTGGCAAATGGACTCCAGTTGGACCAACCCATCCCTCAAGTGATGGAAGACGCGACGGAAACGGTTGAAGTGTTCTTGAGAGAGCCTTTTCCTCTCGAATTAAATATTAAAAAAAAAAAAAAAGAGGGAAACAACGAAGAAGAGGCATACGTTGTCTCATTAACTTTCTCCCTCTTTTTTCGGCTTTTCCGTTAATAAAAATTCATTCATTCATTCATTCGGTATTAGTCATTTTTCGTAGTTTGGTAGTTTTTCGTTTTTTTCCTGAAGGATGATGACTTTTTAGGTAAATCAACTAACATTTGTAGTTCTTGTTTAGTGATAACATTATTCATTGTCGCGACAACTTGATCGTCATAATTTTCTATTTCAAGCCATTCCTGTGTTTAATTGCCATACTTTCTTATTTTTTTTTCGTTTGTAAAGTTGACTGGATATTGCTCATCACATTATTCAATGTCACCGGCTCATTAATGAATTCGGCATATTAATGGACCGCATCAAAATCTCATTAATATCAATTACGCCTATATAAAAAGTATCTTACTTTTTTCTAAATCCAATTTGAAATTTATTTTTAATGGTTTTAATGACTTCTGGAAAACAGATAGACAACAAAACAAACCAACAAAAACAGATCGCCAAAAGGAAGGACGAATGGAGTTGCAAATATTTTCATTAAAGGACGTGCTTCAAATTGATTAATTAAATCACCAATTATGGATATGTATTTTTCATAAGCAGCGCCTTCGTTGTTTTCAGATAGTGAATAAAAATAAGATGTATCTCTGTCTTTAAGTGAAGTCATCCATAAATATAATTTTTCGATAAACGAAGAAATATATCCATATAACTGATAACAGAGTTTGAGTTTTCCTTGTAATTCAACATTGAGATCCGACAAATGCGTGGTTAAATTAACATAAAAAACCAAATCGGCAATCCATCTTTCATCGTAAAGTTCATCGAAAATTACTTTGTCTTTGGTAAAAATTAAAAAAGTTAGTTACTCTAGAGGGGCCGCAAAAAATCCTCGGGGCCGCATTTGAAAACCGCTGATCTTGAGGATTGTTGAAATCACCTAAGTATTTACCCTAATTAACTGTTGGTGATTCTTGGGTTAAATAAAAAAACTACTAAGTCTATCTCGGCCAAGCCGGTCACATTCAATGTAAATAAAATAAAGATATCTGACTTTTTCATTGTGGATCTGCGCATTTTTCCAAAAACTAAACCGTACTTGTGCAGTTTTTTTACATTTACTGACTTAAGGAGTTCTTTTGATGCAATTCCCACGTTCATAAGTACTATTATGATGTTATGAAAATTGAGTTTATTGATTTTTACCTATATATGTTTTTAATTTTTTGTTTACATTTATTTCTGAGAACTGATTAACCCGTGCGCGTTTATATTTTTTACTATCTTCTTTCAAAACCCACAATATTCATTTTTTACGAAAAACAATTTTTAAGATCAGAATAAAAATAACACTTTTCTGTCA
The DNA here is from genome assembly GCF_006345805.1 of Octopus sinensis. Classification (NCBI taxonomy): domain Eukaryota; kingdom Metazoa; phylum Mollusca; class Cephalopoda; order Octopoda; family Octopodidae; genus Octopus; species Octopus sinensis. The sequence goes on from NW_021835747.1 coordinate 24,354, forward strand.
GAAATTGAGCTTTGGTTTCCTTCAAAATTATTATAACACTTCCCATTAGAACATGAACAGAATAAGTCATATTCCTACACGTCACACACACGATACGATCTTTTTAACCATTGTTTCCACTCTCCGCGGTTTTGGCTCTGCCTGCACAGTTCTTTCAGGTCATCGCAGTTGTTTAGGGTTTTCCCCGTTCAAGTTAGGTCTTGTTACAAGACGGCCGGCAGAGTTATTCGGCGTTGTCCACGAAATTTTGGTCCATCTGACAGGAAGTATTCTTCCATGGTCTTGTAGGCAGGTGCAGTTGAGTCCATTCTTAGGATGTGCCCAAATAGACTCCAGCAGCCGTTTATAATGTCACGGGTGATTTGCGCTGAGTTGCTGAGCCTGTAGAGAATGAGTTATTGATTTTCTGAGTACGCCATTTAGGGCACGAAGTTGTTTTCTGTGAAAAAGTCAAGATTCCATAGTTCGGTATCGGAAATTCTCCATGTAGATGAATTAAGACGGGTTTACAAAGGCATTGTCAATTCTAAAGCGTAGTGAGGGGTGCAAAGGACAATGTTCTGAGGAATATAATCACTATGCCGATTCGACTGGACATAATTAATTGGATTTTTTATTTTAATAGAACGAATTAAAATTTAATGTCACAGTCCAGAGCGGCAAGACGCCAGGGCGGTGATGTCAATGCTTAAAATACCAAAAAAATTTTTTGCAGACAACTTTTCATTGGAAAAAATTATTAATAATAAAAAATTCACGAAATCCGGACTACTCACGAATTTATTGACTGGAGGGAAAGAGAAAAAATCAAACGATATGTCCAAATTTTTACTTTCAAAGAATCCGCAGGCTATATTACTAAAAATGGTTTAGAGTTGGAATTCTTTTGTATTGAGGAAGCTGAATTAAAGCTAAAATATATTGAAATTTGATATTTAGTGATGTAAATTAGGCTCAACACAATTGTCACTTACGATTTATGATGCAATACGTAGTGAAGTCGGTACTGTGGTATCTAAATGCGTTTATTGTCAGGTTAATCATTGGTTTAACAAGTTTACTCTAAACGAATGTTTGCGACTAAACCTGTAATTTTACCTATCATGGCTTATGGATCAAGAGACCGATATATCGTAGATCTTGTCGATTTTAGGCGATATTCTGCAAAAATGAAAATAATTCCTGGGTTATTTTTTTGAGTATAATCAACAGATACTTGTTTTAATTGATTCTTTTTCTAAGTTCAGTGTAGTAGAAAGTACCGTTAGCAAATCTGCAAATGAGATTTGTGTTATCCTGGATATGATTTTTTGGATAATTGGATCTCCGATTATTCTACATTCCGTTTGGGAAAGATACAATATTTCTCATGTTACTGGATGGCCACAATACGGGGACAAGTCGATGGTAAAACGATGGATCTCATTCTCTAGTGTATCGAGAGGCAATTTTGAATGTTATATTCATTTGATAAGAGACATTGTTCGTGATTACAACTATTCTATCCACGATACAAGAAAGCAAAGACCATTGGAATTTTTTTAATTTGGATCTTTCTAAAAAAATATGAAAAAAAAAATTGCAAGCACTATTAGATTTTGAAGGCTATTTTACTTCGCTTTGAAAGAATTTGGAGGGGGAAAAAAAACGAAGAATTGCCTTCAAAAATATTGTGAAATCAGGCGAAAAAATTGAAGATTGAAGTACGACGAAATTGAACATGGGGATGAAGTTTTAATACGCCAAGACAGGGACGCAAACGTCCTGATGGGATCACAATTTTCCTATTTAAAGAGGGGAAACCCCTAGTCTGGGACGCAACCTGTGTAGACACACTCTACCCGTCCAACATTGCCGGGAGCGCAGTGGACACACTGTATGGCGCGGAAACAACGATGAGGGCAAAGAAGAGAAAATATGAAGCGCTGCGAGACCGATTTGTGTTCTGTCCGATTGTGGTCGAGACAACTGGAGGAATAAGTGGGAAATCGCTTCACTTCCTAAAGAACCTTGGACGCTTAGTCACATTAAAAAGCCACGACACACGTGAGACCCGGTGGCTTCTCCAGTTGATCTCCGTTGCTATCGTGAGAGGCAACGCAACGTCAATTATGTTGGCGGGGTCCACTTCGGATGGATGGCTTTATTAACTTCTAGTAAATTACAATTAATTAGCTAATTGTATTGCGTATTTATTATCGTAATAAATACGCCTTTATTAAAAAGAAGCCATATATAATAAAACAAAGAAAAATTTCAGTAACGGTAAAAATAAGAACTAAGGCGGAGACAAGTAATAATGTTTCTGAAAAGCTTGCAAGAGCTGTGGAGGCAAGCACATCGGTGGAATTTCACACTGACCAACCATACGTCGAAAAATGGGTAGGTCTGCAATTCTCACTTCATTGGATAATAGTGCCAGATAATACTGAATAAAATCATTCTTCCCCATTTTATAAAAAGAACGAAGTTGTATATTACCCAGATTACAAATGGGGGACCTGTCTCCTGACATGAACTTCCATAAACTTTTCACAAACAGAGCTTCAAGACTTTTTTTGGCAGAAATGATTTTGAATGCATGATATGCAGAGTCTTGATTTTTCAGTAGAAAGGACAAATAGAAAATATCAAATACTAATTCTGGACATTTGACCTTCAGCAAATAGTCAAGGGCATCATTTGGTCTCCCACATTTAAAAATAGTAATTCCCTGCAATCTAAAACTGAAAGGATCACGGTGAAGTAAATTTAATATATTCAGTGCAGAAGTGTACTCCCCAATGTTGTACAAGCCAATAAATCCGTTTAATAATTCGCATTGATTAGTGCCCGGATATGAGACCAAAGAAGAAATATATTCTCCAGTCATTCTGACATCAACAAGGCTTCTCATTGCGTTAAATATAACCGCACAATCAAGGCTGGATAGTTGTTCGGGGATGAGAGAAAATACGTCGTTCTTTTCTGAGATGAGCTGTAAAGCAATTTTATGCCGATCATCTGATGTTTTGAAATCCAATAAATTCATGAATGACCCAAGCAGAGACTGAGCCATTGCATCGTTGGGTCGAGCCTCCAAATAATAAAAAAGACCTTCAATGGCCTTAGTGACTTGATCCTCTGGAGATGAATCCTTAGTGATATTACAGGACGGAATATATTTTTTTCCATTCTGAAAACATGATATCGAACACAATTTTGTCGCCACGTGCACAGCAAAAAATCGATAGGTAAAAATTGATGGATTGAAGCCATTAATAGCTACCATCAAATGCTTGTCAATTCCATCAAAAATTTCCCAATGATCTGAAGTGCCCGCTTTCATTAGAAGAATTTTTAGCATAATTTCACTATCCCGAGAAAATGAAACATTCTTGGACATTTCAATAACACGAAAGGAGTGCTCATAATCCTCACATGTGTAATAAAGTACAGCCAAATTGACAAATGCACGTTCGTTGTGTTGAGAAGCATCAATTGATTTGAAAAATGATTTTTCTGCGAGAACGTAATCCTTGAAAAAGTAAGCAACAGTCCCAAAAAGAAGCCACGAATCAGAACTCCCACCACTCTCACAAACAGAGGAGACTGCACAACCCACGGACAAATCACGGGCACTCTCATTTCCATTAATTCTCCAAAGAAATGAGGCAGCCAAAGCACAGTTATAAAACGCAGAACACAGCCTGGTCATGATGGCCAAATGACCAAAGGCCCAAATACTCAACTTGACGTATGTCTGAAGGGTTTCATGGCCAGGAGGAGAATCGGGATGGAAACATAACTGGGAAAGACGAAAGGCAGAATAACCAAACAAAAACAGAACTATTTTCTGATCTCTGCTTTCCTGGGATAAAAAACCACGGAGACTGTCGAAAGCAATTGTATAAATGTCAAAAGCTTCCAAAAAACGATTTTCTGATAACAAATCGTCTCCCAAATAGCACATAACTTCAGCATAAAGGACTTTAAAAATCATCAAATCTTCCGATTCTTCGTTGGTTGAATTCAGCAATTCTTCGAGGGTTGAGGCGATCTCTTCAAAGTCTCCGCTTTTGAGGGAAGAGATTGTAATAATCAGTTTAACTAAAAGCCTCCATTGGGGAATGTCTTGAGACTTTTCGAGAAAAGATTTGTGGTTAAAAGTCAGACTCATTCCACTGAGTCGAATCAGTTCTGTTCTCAACATTACAAAAATGAAACAATCTTTGTCAATGTCGATTGCTAGGTCACAAATCCGCAGAGACTGGGAGTATTCCCCATTGCACATGTAAAATATTGCCAGTCTGCGGAGTGCGGGGATCATTTCAGGAGAAAGATCACTTCGAATGAAATTTTGAAGGTATTTTTGACTTGAATCTTTGTTTAGTAAATCGAAGCTACTTCCGTGGTAGGCAATGGCAATTTCTGGTACTAAGGAATCGAGAATGTAGGCTCTTTCATAGCAAGAATAAGCACGGTTTGAATCGTTCATGAAATATTGGAAAAAATCTCCAAATTTTAAGAAAATTTGAGCATTCTTTGGAACTAATTTGACTGCTTCTAAAAAACAGGAAAAAGCAGAATAGAGTCCTTCAGTTGTGTCCTTGTAGCAGTGTGAGTATGCACGGGTTATGTACATTTCGGCATTTTTTAAATTCAATGTTTCAGAATCCATATTTGTAGCCAGCAAAAATATAAACAACAACAAGTTCTTTCGTTATTTATTTTATTTATGATAATATGTTATAAAAATATAATCATAAATATGTAAAAAAAATAATTAAATTTATTTTCCAATATTTTGATTAATAAAAATTAAATTTTGGCATAACTAACTACTTGTTTAAACAAATCTGACAATTTTGTAAAGATTTCAAGAATGATGCTTTTCCGAATTTACATTGAGAGAAGTTTTTAATAATTAGCAGACAACCTGAAAACCTACGAAAAGCCCTGAATTGCATACTTTGATACACAATAATTAGGGGCTATTGGGCGCTACTGAAATGTTTTCCGTGTTTATTATTCCTCCTTTACAAATTCGTAGATGTTACCCAAAATGCTTCACTAGGAAAAAATGTCTGAACAAATTAGATCGATAACATGATTTTGATATCAAATAATAAAATTTAATGAATTTCTTTATCGATTTTATTAAAATTAACAATAATCTATATATTTAATAAGATTCGTTATTAATTAATATCGATTAATCGAAAGGAAGCAGCCTGGCGGATCGCCAAACTGCTCAAAATTGTGTCAAAAAAATTGTTCAAAATTCTGAGTTTTATTCTTAAAAATATTCTTAACAACGTTTATTTATAGCTAATATAAACTTTGCATCAAACATATTAGTGTAAAACACAAAATACTATAGTTAAACTATATAAAGTGGATAGAAAATTCTTTATTTAAAACTCCATTTAGTAGTTCTTGGTGATTCATAATTTCAAACCAATACTCATTTCCGATTCGACAAACAATCCGTCTTTTAATAATCTGCAAATGTTAATTTTTTTTAAAAAAGAGAGATCGTTAAAAAAATCTAGCCATTATGTACTGTCTCGCAGGATTGAAAGACAATTCCCGCGTAAAACAGCCAGCGAGATCCTCTGAATAAGGAATATAAATTCCTTCGGATCTCTGGAGCGGTAGGTGCACAGGCGGCCAAGTTTCTTAAGATGAGCAAGCGTCTTGGCCCCAAAAACACAGGAAGTCTCGACGGATTACCTTAGGATTTGAATAAATTCAAAAATTGTCTTTAAATATAAAAATAAACTATAAAATAAAAAAATGTATCATTAGAGCAACCACTCTAATATTTGAAATGTCAGCAAAAATGTTTTGGATGTCTTGTACAGTATTTACATTTACCACACTTGCTTGTCGAAATGAAAAAATAGAAACAGCCAATATTGGAATGACGAGCAAACTCGATTGCCCAATGATCCAATCCCATAAGCAAAGTAGTTCCTCATTAGCCAAAAATCCCGAGAATCCGTTCACGATCCACTTGAACGCGATGGTTAACGGATAAATCCCAATTTTTTTCATATGAAAACACAAGTATGGTTCTCGTTCAATTAAAAGTTGTTCAAATTGAACGCAAAGTGATAGAATAGACTCTTCATGTGATGATATTGTTGTCAAAAATATAAAATGACGCTCAAAAAATTCCCGAAAAACAAAATAAATGTCTTCAATATTTGTATAGAGGTAACAAAATGGAGCAACTAAGTAACTGAAACCCAAATATGGAACGTATCCATTTGGTGGATACATAACCAACTCTTTTTGGTTGAGTACTAACAGTCGATCATCATTCAAAGATCTCATGGTCTCTCTCACGTGAGGATCTCTTGTGAAAGGCAGGAGGATTTGGTAGATAAATTCTTCAAAAACAAAGTACTGATCGTCATTTGTTACTGTCCCTGCAATATCCTCTTCAATTATTGAATCGATCATCATTTCATATTCAAGATACAAATCTTTCATGTACTGGTAATAATTCTGATTGTTTCTCTGCTCGTCCAGACCAACTGCTAATTTCCAGAGGGAACCACGGTTTCCAGGAGGGCAACCAGTTTTACAGATTTCTAACGCGCCTTTGACTTCCTGTGAGTCTAAAACCTCAAAAACATTTTCTGCTTGTTCTTTGTTAATAATGGCATCAAGAAATGTTGCAAATCTGTTCTTTACATCAACAAATGAAAGCCATTTTAGACGTAGTTGAAGAAGAGCTGGAAGGGAATGGTCAGAGCCACAATCCGCCTTTAGGTTTGGATTCCTCATTTCTGTAATCAAATTTAGTAAGTCGTTGCTGTTATAAATTGGCCTGAGATCTTTTTTCTGTTGGCGAATGCTACTCATTTCTTTCCAATAAAGTGAAATCTTTCTTCTTTCTTGTTCTGGACGTTTTTTGCACAATGTAAAATTGAAGTCGATGCAAAGACTGTTTATTCTTTTCAACAGCTTCTTCATCCATAGTTGTGACGACTCTTTAATATACGTCAATTCTCTTGTCTGCTTTTGAGGTTTATTATTCCATTTAATTTGCATGTTTAATATATTTGGATTATATTTCTCGAAGCACTCGCTTGGGGCTGTTAGATTGAATATTTCTATTTAAGTAGTAATTAATGTTAGAATCACCATTTTCTGAATAATCTGGACTATTTAATTTTTCTTTAATTTGTGTCAACTTTGACATTTCTAATTTTATAAAATAAGTGTTCCTTAGTAATAATTTATTTAACTTGAATTTTTATAAAACAATATTTAAGTATTTAAACAAATATACAAAAAAACCGTTTTTTAAAAAAACAGCATTTTTGAACAATATTTTCTTTGTAAATATCGAAAGGGATCATTAAACTAACCCTAAATTAATTTTGTGATATTATTTTGTAATTTGGTATTAATCTGAAATAAAAGTTTTAATTACAGGTATTTAAAAAAACTTTTTATTCGTGTGAACGTGGTATTTTTAATTTTTAGCATTTTAACGCTCGATAAAATTATCTGATTTCTTAAGGAATGATCTACGTATAATAACCGCAAAAAAGTCGAAAAAGATCCATCCCAAATTATTTAAAAAAAAGAGAAAATATATGTATGAGCAAAATAAATAGTTAAAAACGCTATAATTTGTCAAAGCATTTCATCATTGTGTCAAACACTGAATAGATGAGGACAATTTTCAGTGACGAATGTAGTTTCGAAGTTTTTAATTTTAAAAAACGACAAAATTGTCATCGGAAAAATAATAAAGGCCCTCAAAAATACAACCTATGAGATGGGTGAGTGTGTACGTCGAAGAGATTGGATTTGGTTTAAAGTGAAAGAGCAGGCGCATTAATTCAAAACTAAAAACTAATTTTATTTGAACCTTTGATTTTTTTCGATACTAAATTAATGTAGAAAATTAATTTTTTAAAAGCAAGATTAAATGAGAAGAAAGTTTCAAGAGGAAAACAAGCTGGAAAACATTGCGTTTATTGAGTCGAATTGTATCTAATTTTTATTTATTTACACGACTTTTTTGAATAGTTTTATAGACTTTAATGGTCCAATCCAGTGACCATTAATTTTTTGTGGTAAACACTGACAACAAAACTGAAATTAAAGAACAACAAACGCTTCCCTTTTGATGTCCAACACTCAAACCTTTCGGATCTTGCCTGGACGGTGCTTTATCGGATTGGCTTACTACCTGGGATCGCTCCTTTTCTGAGAGGCCTGGAGATTTCTCCTTCCAAAATGTCTGGGACACTATTTTATGCCGAGCGCCTGTGTCTGAGCTCTCGGCAACTCTTGACCAACACCGCCTGGCATGCCTTCGTGCGGCATCCGCCCCTCACTCTGGCAGCTGGCTGAATGCTCTCCCTCTCTCATGTATCGGGACGTGGCTAGACGATGCTGCCATACGCATCGGAGTCGCTCACCGTCTCGGCCTGGATGTTTGCGCAAAACACCGCTGCAGATGCGGTGAGGATGTTGACGAAAAGGGACTGCCACCACTTTCCTGCAAGAGGAGTGCAGGCAGGGAACACAGACACAAGGCCCTCAAGGAAATCGTGAAGGCCGGTCTCGAATCGGCGGGACATTTGTGCCATTCGTACCGGTCGGACTCGATCAGGGAGACGGCAAAAGGCCTGACGGGATGACAATATTCCCGTACTCGTCCGGGAAAGCCCTCGTATGGGATGTTACCGTTGTGGATACCTTCTTAAAGTCGAGTATTTTTTTGGATGGAAAACAAAAAAACAAACGCTTTTCTTCCAAATTATAGTTCAAAATTATTTGTTGATTATCAAGGTGAATAAAACTTTTCAGAACTTGAATAAGTTTTCTCCGGTGTATTAAATCAAACGCACAATAAATGTCAATGCCAAGTATTGCGATAGATTTTGTATATTTTGGCATATAAGAATCTTTTAACTCTGTTTTTATTTGGTGTAGTGCGATGAGAAATAGTGTTTTGTGCATGAAAGTTAGTAGAATTATTAGTCTAAAATTGCAAACGAGACTTTTAGCTTTATCGGGTTTTTGTAATGGTATTGGCCATCGTTTTCCCAGATTCAATGAATTGTCTTTCTTGAGAGACCGATTGAAGGTATTAGTAATTATTTTAGCTAGCTGCTTTGCGGAATGTTTTAAAAATTCTGCTGGGATATTGGTTTCCTCTGCAGATCTTCCGATGTTCAGTTTTTTAATGGCTTGCAGAGTTTCCAAGACACTTATTTGATTTTTTAATGTTGATTTTTTATTATCCAGGAGGCCAATCCGGAAACGTCGCAAAGCCGAGAGTTGGAGCCACTGCCGCGCGCACTGTCGTCGGAACATCACCCGATCCTGGGCCATCCGTTCGTCAAAAGGCAACGCACCGGGCCATGACAAAATACCGATGCGGCTGTTTAAGGAAGCCTCCGAAGACTTACATGTGTTCCACGTGCCGGGAAAATAGAAAATCTTAGAGGTCTGGATGATCAAAAAGCCTGCGAAGCCGGTAAATCTCGCTAGCAGCTACCGTCCCATAAGCCTAACCAAAACTATCTCAAGGCTCATGGAAAAAATCATGGCCAAGGGCCTCGACTTCAACTCCGAAGAGAAGAAAATACTGCTTCCGCAGCAATGGGGTTTTTCGCTCTGGGCGTAGCTGCAGTGACTGTTTCATAACGGTACAGTCACCATTTCAAGAGCAATGGAGTTTAAAGAAACTTTATCTCTTGTATGTCTGAACATTTCGAAGGCTTTCGACACCGTCTGGCACAGAGACCTACTGGAAAGGATCCAACTCTGTGAGCCTACAGTGGAAGTCTATCTCTGGCTGCGCTGCTTCCTCTCAAATCGTTACTCTTTTATCTCTGAGTCGGGCTTTTTCTCAATATATATTCCGACCCCAGGACATCCCTACTCCTCTACGCGGACGATGTTCTCGTTCTGGACTTCTCAATGGACACCAATGCCTTGGAAATAACAGATGTTCCTGCTCCTAGGCAGAAAAAGCGGACGAACCTCGGAAGAGCTCGAATCCCCAGCGCAATCGTCTTGTCTAAATCTTTTTCGCACTAAGTACTGTCTCGTTCCTCCTTATTTACTACAATAAAATTTTTCGATTCGATTTGTCAGATTTCGAAAGTTTCTGTGTGTGGTTAGTTTCAATATGCGTGTTGAAAAAGGAATTAAAGTACGAAGCTAGAATACTAGTTTTTTCGACATCCTCAGTAGCAGTACTACCGAGATTATTGTATAGGTGCTGAGTCTAGTAGTTTATTGTGTTTGAGTGATCTGATACCCCGTTTGTCGATGTGGGTAACCTTTTCGTGACGACATTCGATTGGTGGATTTTTTGTGACAAAGTCTCTCCGTATCGTGTTTGGGCAGTGCTTTTGAGTTTTTCGTTTATTCCATAAATTTTGTTAGGTATTAGCCCAACAACAAAAGTTTGCGGTTTTAAGTTCATGACATGACCTCGAGTCTTTCAGTAAGGCTTTTTGATGCTGCTTGCAAAGAATATAGTCTATCTGGTTGTAAATCGGAATAGTGTTTCCAATTTTCTTTTATCCAAGTTTCCCCAGGTTCGACTCTTACAGCCCTATTTTTTAAACAACAAAGAATTAAAAATTGTTAACTAATTTTATCCAAAAAATAGCATATAAAACAAATGAGTGAATAGTAAAGTCAAAATAAAGTTGTTGATCGATTAAATAAAGACCAAGACGTGTTCACTATTTTTTTGTAAAACTACTAAAGATCGAGAAGACGTTCCCCGTCGTTTGATTCGATGGATTTTTAAAATAATATAAAAATTAATATCATTTAATTGATTATAGGAAATGCTTTTAAAATTGAATTAAATGAATTCCCCACTTGCAGACCATCTCAATACAGTCTTAATTGTCTATTTAAATTTGTCAATTGCCAGTAATAATAACATATGTAGGCTAATTGATTACCATTAATCGAATGTTTGCGGTATTACCACCACAAAATGGTTTACATTTTTTATTGATTAAAATAAAATATTTTCAACATCTGCGTGGGATGACGCTATTGGTCTTATAAATTAACTATTGCGCCACAATATTGTATATTTGGCATGGAGTCAGATATATTTCAAAAATGTTGTGACTGGTTGCTAAGAATTGGGGTCATTTCCCCATCCATTAGAGATAGTATTTCATCACAGTACGACTTTGTCAATTTGATTGAAAATGGAGAAATAATTTGTCATTTAGTCAATATAATTGAGCCTGGACTAATCCAAGGAGTATACGATACTTCTTCGGACACAGAACAAGTAGTCCACTCACATTTATTTCTCAGTTCTATATCAGAGCCAACATTGACAAGTTTAATATTGCTTGTATTGATTTCTTCAATTTTGGCCAGTGCGATATTCTTTCCTTTGACGACATGGCTTTTGATCTGGACAAAGTAAGAGCTTTTCTAATCTTTAAAGGTTTTGAGAGCTTTATCAAAATTATCCAGCTCAGACACAGCTCGACAAATAGCCCAGTATCAAAATTTTGTTCATTTTAGTCCCTTTGATTTTGAAATCTCAAAAAATGAAAACTTTTCTCCTCTTAGTGATTCGAGGTAGTAAATTCAGGGACTAATACTAGTCGACCACCTCTGGTGAGGGGAAGAAGTTCCAATTATTCGAAAGACGTTGACAAGAAAGGAAACATATTTTACGACTCTTACGACCTTAAACAAGTTAGAAAGAAACATTAAAGTCACAGCCTTCCAACAGTGATCGATCCTCTACGAGATATGTATTCGACGAAATCATTCTAGTGGAGCATATATACTTGGAAAATCTCAAAAAAATCGTAAATGTATTAAAAAATTAATCGTAATCTACTAGGGCTACATTCCTGCAATGAACAAACTAATTCCAGAAAACGATATTGAACTAATATTTCCTAACATTCAGGTTTTAAAGTCTTAAAAATTTCAGGAAATTTACATGCTGCACAGAAGCCTTGTTGAGTCTTTGGATGAGGCCAAGTCGTTCAATCAAATCGCAAAACTTTACGCTCGCTACTGCAAGTATTTTTATTTGTATGGAGAACTTGTCGGGAACACAGTTCAGTCAAAATTACTCATTCACGAGTACCGGAAAAACAACCAACAAGTCCATTTGGCCATTAAAGTATCGACTTGGTAGATTATCTTAGTCATGTGAGAAAGCCTTTCATGGTAATAAAAAAGAAATTGGGGACTTGCTATTGCTTCCTATGCAACACATCCTTCGATATAATCTGCTTTTTACTGTAAGGTCCCTACTTTATACCTAAGCGAGCTTGCAAAGAGGCAAACAACGAAAATTTGAAAATAAAGTGCCTCAAGTCCACACAACTTGATTACAGTGTTTTTTATGCTTAAATTATTGTGCAATAGGATTTGGCAGATTTTATCAACAGTTATTCAAACAGTATCAATACAAGAGCCAACCAGATTGCACTAGAAAAAGAGTTTGTAATTTTTATGAAAAATTATTTATAGGATAAATGAGATTGCATTGGTAAGTATAAATATTATTTTAAGCCAAACAACGAGCCATTTTGGATGTTTGGAGTGATTCAAAAAAGTGGTTTTCTACAAGTAAAAAACTCCAAACACGACTTGATATTCAAAGGAAGGTATTCTAAACATATAACTTAATATCAGATACATATTCCTAGTCTCCCGACTTGTTCTAATCGTGAAAAAACTGGTCACTTATAATATTAACGACCACAGAATCAAGGATATCAACAACAAGATTATTTGCTTGTATGCAATGTGACTTTAAAAAGAGAATCCCAAGTTTGAAACAAAATTGCTGATTTAGAGAATTCTTTTTCATTAAAACAAACTTCGAATAATTCAAAATATACATTTTATGACAAATCGCCACTCAATATTGACGACTGGTTTAATACAATTCAAAAAATGATGTAAATACAAAAAAGTCAGTCTTAGAGAACTAAACACAATTCTTATACATGAAAACATTTTTGAACTCAAAACATTTCCGATTCCCACATTTTGTTCAGTTTGTGGATGTTTTTTAAAGTGATTTGTTGTGTAATATTTGCAGAGGACTAGTCAATCAAGGATACATCAATACTCGTAACAATACAAACTGATGTGGTTTAGACACAGAAAGAGTGGTTCATAAACTCTGCATCGAGCCATCTCTTGATTCCACAACAAGTCGAATTGGTAAATTCACATTTAGTCTCGAAAAATCATATT
>NW_021835748.1:0-32686 GCF_006345805.1 Octopus sinensis
TACTTGACTGGTATTTTGTTTTTAACGATCCCAAGAGGATGAGAGAGGATGAATATTATTCGCATATGTTATGTATGTATATATATATATATATATTATATATATATATATATTCATACATATATAACGACTCAAGGATAAGTTACCTCCACAAATTTGAACTCAGAACCTAAAATGACTGAAGAAATATCGCAAATCATGTTGTCAAATGCTCTAAAAAAATCTTCTATCTCTCCGATCTGTTAAAAATATCACATAACACTTGTTCGCTATGTGGTGGGTGAAGTTATTGTAACTGGGAATTTTGACTACCTTCTCAGCAGAAAGCTGTAAAATATAAGATTTGAATTATTTTAGAAAGAATGTGAACGTTAAAGTTCCTGTTTCTGAGTGTGTGTGTGTGTGAGGGAGAGAGAGAGGGAGGGGGGAGAGAGAAAGGGAGAGAGGATGAGAGAGAGGGGAGAGAGGATGAGAGAGAGGGGAGAGGAAGGAGAGGGAAAGGAGTGGGGAGAGAGAGACGAGGGAGAGAGGAGAGAGAAGAGAAGAGAAAGAGGGAAATAGAGAGGGAGATAGTAGATGAATCAGAAAAAAGCGAGAGAAACATTGAGAGGTTAAAGCAATACAGAAATAAAGAAATATGGGATAATAAAAAGAAGAAAAGAAAGAAAGAAAGAAAGAAAGAAAGAAAGAAAGAAAGACAGAAATAAAGAAATATGGGATAATAAAAAGAAGAAAAGAAAGAAAGAAAAAAGAAAGAAAGGAAGAAAGAAAGAAAGAAAGAAAGAAAGAAAGAAAAAAGAAAGAAAGAAAGAAAGAAAGAAAGAAAAAGACAGAAATAAAGAAATATGGGATAATAAAAAGAAGAAAAGAAAGAAAGAAAGAAAGAAAGAAAGGGAGGAAGAAAGAAAGAATGAAAGAAAAGAAGAAAGACAGAAAGAAAGAAAGAAATATGGGATAATAAAAAGAAGAAAAGAAAGAAAGAAAGAAAGAAAGAAAGAAAGAAAAAAGAAAGAAAGGGAGGAATGAATGAATGAAGGAAGGAAGGAAGGGAGGGAGGAAGGAGGGAAGAGAGGAAAAAAGAAGAAAGGAAAGATGTGTATCAGGCTGGAATGTGTAAAGTACATTAGAAGGACATTGGTGACGATGGATGAACGACGCAAGGAAACGTGTCAGAAAAGGTGATGCAGGTGAAAAAGCCGAAAATAAACAGTGTTCATAATGGAGGTTTTCTGGACGTTCATTCTATGTATATATCGCTCCATTATTGTCGGTTTGTCAAGGGAATCGAAATTGTAAAAAGACCGAGCGAGTTCTCAAACAGACAAGTTGGCATTAAAATGTTGATACATTGTCAGTTGTTTCTGCTTTTTCATGACCCCTCCATTTGTCTCTGGCACTGCATTTAGGATAGAATTATTCTAGGCCTTTTTCAACACCAGCGAAGCTGAATTCACAAGAAGTATTTCAGAAATTCTTAAGTAATTATACTAAAGAAACATTGTTTTCTCTTAGGTTGCCGTTCTATAATGCTTGGATAGCTGCTTAGATTCCCCCTTGTGCTGTAGATCACTATCTACACGGATATTTTCACAATGTCTTGCAGTTATCAAGCGGTGACTCCAGATAGTGACCTGTGAGAAAACAATGCGAGTGGGTCATGTGTACGTATGCATATCTGTAAGTAAATTAATACGTGGATGTTTGCATTAATGCGCTTGCTCATCGATTTTCATTGATTTTCATTGATTTTCATCGATTTTCACTCATCTATATGTATGTTTTTATTTGAACATGTGTATAAGTGAACGTATATGTGTATATGTGCATCTTGTTATATCTACGCAGTTTTATTCTGTATGTGTATGCATCTATTTCTATTGGGTAATCATATTATAAACCTGCTAAAATATATGCATATATATATATATATATGTATATAATAATAATAATATAATAATAATAATAATAATAATAATTATTATTATTATTATATATATGTATAATAATAATAATAATAATAATTATATATATGTATAATAATAATAATAATAATAATTATATATTTGTATAATAATAATAATAATAATAATAATAATAATAATAATAATAATTATATATTATAGATAAAACATACTTGGAAAAGGATGCGTGGCGTTCGATCATATAATAAATATAAATAATATATAAATATATACATATATACATACATATATGCACATACCTACATATATATGTATATATACATACATAAATGGGTACAGAACATAAAAACAACGTTGAACACAATGAGAAACGAAAATATAAAAACAAAAACATAGAAACGAAGTTTTTTTCGAACAAATATAAAAAAAAAACAGGGAAACGAGACATACAACTTAAAGAATATTCCTCTTCATCAGTTCTCCCTGTTTCAACTACTCCACGTTTCGAAAAAAATCCCAAATTATACTTAATTCGCTTTGCGGGAAGGACTGTTTCAACGAAATCGCGTCTTCTCCTTACCTTCGAAACTACAAAAGACAAAAGAGGTACAGTAATCACTCGCCATATCGCGGTTCACTTATCGCGGTTTATTATGTTTTTAAGCTTACATCGATTCCTCTGTGGTGTTGTTTTGCAGTTATAATAAAATAAATATATATACAAATTATAAAAATAATAAAAAAATATACAGTACAGTACTGTTTCTTCTTCGCGGATTTTCATCTATCGCGGTGGGTTTTGGAACGTAACACCCGCGATACTCAAGGGACTACTGTATCGGAACTCAAACCATTGAAGTACTAAAATACTGCGTGCATGCATGCTTGTTTGTATGAGTATCTGTACGAATATACGTAAGTATATGTGTGTGTAAGTATGTGTGTGTTCCTGAGTGCATGCCCTTCAGTAAATATGTCTCAGTTATGTGCACTTAGACGTCCTGTCCACGTGAAATATTTTGAATCTGGCTCAAGTGATGAAAATGTCTTCACTTTATATAGGCGAATTCTTCAAACATAGTATCCTATTGCTTCTGATTTGTCAGCAGAATCGACCCTTGCCATCGTTCCACAACCTTTTGGAGTTGAAATACTTTGACAGAGATCAAAGCTGTCAAATACAGAATTTTTTGTCTTATTTTTTCATCGAGCAGCGTTGCTAAAATATACAGAGAGAATCGTTTTTTTTACTCGTAAAAGGAATAGACACACACTCACACACGCACAACCACGCACACACACACACACACACACACACACACACACACCACAAACACACACACAAATACACATCATAATAAATGTATGAATGCATATGTGTGTATGTATATGCGTATGTATGTGTATATATAGGCATTTCTATGGGTGTTGGCAAATATGTTTAGTGAATATATATATACCCATATATATATGTATGTTGGTTAGTGTATATACGTGTATGTTTGTTAGTGTCTGTGAGCATGCATTTACGTATGCATATGAGCATGTCTACGTATGTATGTATATGTGTGCAAATTTGTTCATACGAATGGAAAGTGTCCGTGCGAGCCTACATTAATCTGCGTTCGTTGCGCATTTGAATAACTATAAGGTTCGGTGCACACATACATACACAGACGCACACATACATACACACTCATTTATACATATATACACACTAATTTATACATACACATATATGCAAATATCTATATCTATCTATCTGTTTATCTCTATCTATCTCTCTATCCATCTATCCATCTATCTATTTCTGTCTCTCACTTACTCACTCCCTCCCTCCCTCTCTATCTATCTATTTATTTCTATCTATTTATCTCTATCTATATGTCTATCTATTTATCTCTATCTATCTATCTATCTATCTATTTATCTCTATTTATCTATCTACCTATCTATCCCTATCTGTCTATCTACACACACACACACACACACACACATATATATACATGTATATATGTGTGTATGCATGTGTATGTACGTATGTGTATACACACGCACACATATATTTATATATATATAGATAATATATATATATTATATATATATTATATATATATGAGAATATATATATATAGATATACTTATGGATACACACACAATATATCTTACCTTGTTGTGTGTTACTTACATGTGCGTCGCTTATATGTATAGGTGCGTATATGCGTGTGTATTTATTTTATGTGTGAGTCAAGAAACAAATAAGGACTCTATTTCTACAAACTCATACAACTTCTGTATGCTTGTCACAGAGCCAAAGTATGATATTGTGCACGTGTGTCAGAGTATGATATATCTAAAACATATATCAGTTTTTACTATTTGTTTTGATAGAGGTTTTATTTAATATATATATGTTTGTGAGTGTTTAGTTATATATATATAATTCCAACTCATTTGTAAATCATATCATATTTTAGTATTTCGTTTTCAAAGCGAGTTTATTTTAACGTTAGGCGAAATGAATATCAGTCATTTTCTTCGGTTTTCAAATAGAAATGTTCTTTTTCAATATTGTGACATTAATTTCAAAGAAAATACGTGCAGATCCGTGCCCGGAGGCGGGAAACAATTCATTGCAGTTGTACAATTAACAGCACGTACAATTTGCGAGTATGTGTGTGTGTGTATGGGAGTGTGCTTGTGTGGGTGTGTGTAAATGTATGTATACACAGATATAAATATAGATATAGATATAGACATACATATGTATAAATATATATTTATATATTCTATATATATATATATATAATAATAAATATTAGGGAATATATCCAAATTTACAGGGAAAAAAAATCAGATTTAGGATTAAATCCAATTTTATAGTAAAATATTATAAAATATTATTTGAGACAAAACCACTATTTTGCAAAACAAACAAGGAAAGACTTAATCAATACATAAAATTAATAAATAGTCAAAAAAACCCGCCACTACAATCGTTTCTTGTCTTGATCGACAATCTTCAGGTGGACTTCCAATCTAAAAAATCAAAATTTTAAAATATAAAAATAATACTTTTAAATAATTAAAGTATAAATGAAAAAATATAAGTATATAATCCATATATAACCTATATATATCCATATCGAAAATATAGACTAATTACCACACAAATCCTAAAAAAACCATGATAAAACAAAACTCTTAAAAACATATAACGATAAAATCTCCCTTTGCTAAACTCTATAACAAACCTATAAAGTAAACCCCCTAACCTAAACATTCACACACAAATACACACACGTAAACCACAAACTCACGACTTATACACATACCTATACTAACTTATAAACCTCAATATACACCAAAACCACTCCCCCCCACACAGACAAATTAACACATACATCCCAAAACCTAAATAACAAACCATATATACACATTCACACACAAAACACACACTCACACGCAAACACTCACACAACACAAAAGATACATATACTCCCTCACATATACGCCTATACATACTCACTAAACTCGACATATACAACAATACTTACACACCCACAAAACATTATATACATTATGAGCTTTAACTCACCTTAGCATCTCTAACAACAACTTGCAGTAACCCAATCCCATTCTCTATGCCTACCTCACTACTACACTATTCCATTCACATTCCAAGCAACGCTAGTCCACCACCCGGTTATTCACGTGGCAAAACGAACACCACTCAAAAATTATGAATGAAACAATGTAAAAAAATAACCAACACCTAAAATATACAAATACCCACGAATTACCTAAAAAAAACCATGATAAACCAAAACTCATAAAGCATATAACGATAAAATCTCCCTTTGCTAAACCCTATAACAAACTTATATAGCAATCCCCCTAACCTAACATTCACACACAAAAAACCCACACGTAAACCACAGACCAGACTTATACACAAACCTATAAAACCTATACTACTTATAAACCTCAATATACACCAAATATAACCTATATATAATCCATATCGAAAATATAGACTAATTACCACGAATTCCCTAAAAAAACCATGATAAAACAAAACTCTTAAAAACATATAACGATAAAATCTCCCTTTGCTAAACTCTATAACAACCTATAAAGTAAACCCCCTAACCTAAACATTCACACACAAATACACACACGTAAACCACAAACTCACGACTTATACACATACCTATACTAACTTATAAACCTCAATATACACCAAAACCCACTCCCTCCCCACACAGACAAATTAACACATACATCCCAAAACCTAAATAACAAACCCATATACACATTCACACACAAAACACACACTCACCACGGCAAAACCTCACACACAAAAATACATATACTCCCTCACATATACGCCTATACATACTCACTAAACTCGACATATACAACAATACTTACACACCCACAAAAACATTATACATTTATGAGCTTTAACTCACCTTAGCATCTCTAACAAACAACTTGCAGTAACCAATCCCATTCTCTATGCCTACCTCACTACTACACTATTCCATTCACATTCCAAGCAACGCTAGTCCACCACCCGGTTATTCCGTGGCAAAACGAACACCACTCAAAAATTATGAATGAAACAATGTAAAAAAATAACCAACACCTAAAATATACAAAATACCACGAATTACCTAATTATAATTTTGTTACGTTTAGTGGTATAAATAATAGATATTATAAAAAATAATAAAATGATAAAAATATAAATAAGAATAATAATAATAATAAATATAATAATATATATAATAATAATAATATAATAAAAATAAATTTAATAATTATTATAATAATTATATTGATAAATTTAATAATATTAATAATTCCTTAAATGCTGTACATAGATATAATTCTGATAATAATTTTAATAAAATAAGAATTATAAATATATTTATAATAATGATAATAATATAAGGTTAATAAGAATAAAATTTGGTTAATAGTTCCTTATGGAGTTCAAGTTAAAACGAATATTATTAAAGAGATTTTAGATGTTATAGAACTATTTATTAGAGGTAATCGTAAATATAGAAACATTTTCTCTTTTAATAATTTTTGGAGTTGGTTAC
Source organism: Octopus sinensis (assembly GCF_006345805.1). Classification (NCBI taxonomy): domain Eukaryota; kingdom Metazoa; phylum Mollusca; class Cephalopoda; order Octopoda; family Octopodidae; genus Octopus; species Octopus sinensis. Next base: position 7,037 of record NW_021835748.1, read on the forward strand.
TCTACCACTAATAATGTTGGTAACATTATTTCTTCTTATTTAATAAATATAAATTGTAATTTTTTATAAAAAGAATTATTTGATAATAATATTAATAATGATAAGACTTATTTAATTGTACATGTAGAGATAATCTAATTGTATATTAAATAATAATTGTGATATTAACGATGTAGTGTATAAATGTATAGTTACATTACATGATAATAACTTTAAGAATAATAATTACACAAAGCGGTTTATATAGGTTCTACTTCCTCAAAAATAAAATTAAGAATTGCACAACATATGAATTCTTTTAAAAATAAAAACTTAATCAACTCAACCGGACTTAGTAAGTATATTTGGAGTCTTAAATTCACTAAATATTAATTATAGTTTAATATGGGAAATAATTTGTAAAACTAAATCATATAATATAGGAGCTAATTGTTGTTATTTATGCTCTAATGATTTTAAAGAAATTTTATTTTATAAGTATGATAATTTACTTAATACTGGGGAGGAGCGCAAAATAAAATGTAGACACAAGTTACTTTACTTATATAATAAGTTTCATGATAAATAGCAATAATAGTTCCCTTTTAGGTTATTTTAGTTTAGTTTAAATTAGTTTAGATGATATATTTTTGGTTATGTTGTCTAGGATTTAATTATAGTTAGTCTTTATTGATATTTCTTTGTTTTAATTAGTTCATTTTTAATGTATATTAATTTAGCAGTTTATGGTACGTTAAAACTTTAATAATTTATATTAGATTTTTTTATTTTTTTATTTTTATTTTTATTTATTTTATTTTATTATGTATTTTTATTTTGCATTTGTTATATGTATTTTGAGGATATATTTATATGTTTTTGGGTGTTATTTAGTGGTGTTTTTATTGAGTTTTTTGTATGTATGTGTGAATGTTTAAGATCCCTTTGTTTTTTGTTTTTTTATTTGTATGTTGAATTGACAGATTTTATTTGGGTATTGTCTTTTATAATAAAGTACACACCCATAACAATTATAAGTGCCCACTTCATTCGTTGTATTTGGGTTTGCATGTGAGCCTCAGCATATGCACCTAACGGCCACTCCAGCCCCACATGGATAAATAAACACATACATCCCCTAAAAATAATAAAAAAAAAAAAAAAAAAAAAAAAAAAAAAGGAGTAATCCCATTCACACCAATTATATGTATACAATTATACACACTTGAATAATACATACTAGCCCTAATATACTGAACATACTAATAATCACCAACTAACCACCATCACAAATGAAACCCACACCCATACAATGACAAAACTCCCCCATACCCTATTACACCTACATAGTAATCCAATATATTCTTCCATACATGGACGCAAGTGCGTGAAGCACATGAACATAATTAGTACGTACAACCCCTAATACACACTAATATATACGTATCAAGCTCGACCTCCACAGTGATAAGTTTACACACAATCACACCCAGATGGGTGAATTGCACAACCAGTGAATGCTCACACATACGGGCGCGATTACATTGTTGCATTATCGAGCCAAAATAGTATGCATATGTACATGTGGGGGGTACACGTAAATGAAGTGAGCGTGTACCCCCTGTATTTATACCCGTGCGTGAATATACACATGGAGACTACCACACAGGTACAAATGGTTTAGAAATGGGACCCCATCACTACACTTAATGTATACTCTCACCCATCCGCACGGATGTGTAAGTGTATTCCGGTGTATATGTTGAGGTTATATGTAGAGTTGTTGAAGGGAACGTCGTCGTTGAAATTGTGAATGAATGGGTAGAGTTGGGAATTGTAACCGGGTGGTGGACTAGTGTTGCTTGGAATTGTGAATGGATTAGGGTGGTAATGAGGTAGGCATTGAGTATGGGTTACTGTAAGTTGTTGTTAGAGTTGCTAGGGTGAGCTAAAGCTCATAATGTATATAATTGATTTTTCATGATAGTTTTTAAAGAATCCATTCATAATAAATTTTTTTAAGTAGCGTTGGTTTGCTACGTGGAAATAGTTTTTAGTTCCATTTATTATATTTCTCCATTCATACTAGAATGACGTTTACTTTCTATGGCGCGTATTCTTTTTTTACATTAGTTATTTCCATGGTAACGTAATTTTGTTTGGTTTTTTAACGGCTAAAAATCTAATTTCACTTCATAATTTGTAACTGAATTGTAAGTATGTATTGATTTATCCTTATGTCATAATGTTATTTTTGATATTCTGGTTAATTACGATGTATTTATTGTGTTTTCATAAGAGTGTTTTATGTATATGAGATTGGTTGTGAGTTTTTAATTGTATAATTAATTTATTTATCTGTATGAGTGTGGTGTTAAATATTGTTGTATATATCGAGTTTTAGTGAGTATGTATATGCGTATATGTGAGGGAGCATATGTATCTGTTGGTGTGTGTTTTTTGCGTGTGTGTGTTGTTTGTGTGTGAATGTGTATTGGGTTTGTTATTTAGGATTTGGGATGTATGTGTTAATTTGTCTGTGTGGGGAGGGAGTGGTTTGGTTGGTGTATATTGAGGTTTATAAGTTAGTATAGGTTTGTGTATAAGTCTTGGGTCTGTGGTTTACGTGTGGGTTTTTTGTGTGTGAATGTTTAGGTTAGGGGGATTGCTATATAAGTTTGTTATAGGGTTTAGCAAAGGGAGATTTTATCGTTATATGCTTTTATGAGTTTTGGTTTATCATGGTTTTTTTAGGTAATTCGTGGTATTTTGTATATTTTAGGTGTTGGTTATTTTTTACATTGTTTCATTCATAATTTTTGAGTGGTGTTCGTTTTGCCACGTGAATAACCGGGTGGTGGGACTAGCGTTGCTTGGAATGTGAATGGAATAGTGTAGTAGTGAGGTAGGCATAGAGAATGGGATTGGGTTACTGCAAGTTGTTTGTTAGAGATGCTAAGGTGAGTTAAAGCTCATAAATGTATATAATGTTTTGTGGGTGTGTAAGTATTGTTGTATATGTCGAGTTTAGTGAGTATGTATAGGCGTATATGTGAGGGAGTATATGTATCTTTTGTGTGTGAGTGTTTTGCGTGTGAGTGTGTGTTTTGTGTGTGAATGTGTATATGGGTTTGTTATTTAGGGTTTTGGGATGTATGTGTTAATTTGTCTGTGTGGGGGAGGAGTGGTTTTGGTGTATATTGAGGTTATAATAGTTAGGTAGGTATGTGTATAAGTCGTGAGTTTGTGGTTACGTGTGTGTATTTGTGTGTGTTTAGGTTAGGGGGTTTACTTTATAGGTTTGTTATAGAGTTTAGCAAGGGAGATTTTATCGTTATATGTTTTTAAGAGTTTTGTTTTATCATGGTTTTTTTAGGGAATTCGTGGTAATTAGTCTATATTTTCGATATGGATTATATATAGGTTATATATGGATTATATACTTATATTTTTTCATTTATACTTTAATTATTTAAAAGTATTATTTTTATATTTTAAATTTTGATTTTAGATTGGAAGTCACCTGAAGATTGTCGATCAAGACAAGAAACGATTGTAGTGGCGGTTTTTTTTGACTATTTATTAATTTTATGTATTGATTAAGTCTTTCCTTGTTTGTTTTGCAAAATAGTGGTTTTGTCTCAAATAATATTTTATAATATATATATATATATATTGACATATATGCTTTTATATAAGCATAGACATATGCATATATTGATATATGCTTATGAATATACGTGTGTGTAAATGTGTGTGTGTATATGCGTGTGTGTATGTGTGTGCATATGCTCATACATATGTACATATACATATATATGTATGTGTATGTACTTATATATGTGTATGTAGATGGGTACATATGTTTCCTCGTGCTTACATGCTCGTATGCCTATATATATATATATATATATATATATATATATATATATCCGTACATGAGAATGCGTCTTGAAGAGAATTCGCCATTCGGGATTTTATACATGAATACTATATCATGGATTTCATAACTGCAGTAGAAGCTCCTATTCTCTCTCTGACAAACACCGTGGCCTTCGGTTTAACTCATATATTCGCAGCTTGCTTCCCACTACCCAGTTCGTTGGACAGCTGCTATCATGTTGAGTCAACAGTTTTTTTTTTCATATTTCAAGCTTTAATAGTTCAAATTGTGGAGTCGCAATGGCCCAGTGGTTGGGGCAGCGGACTCGCGGTCGTAGGATCGCAGTTATCGATTCCTAGACCGGGTGTTGTGTGTGTTTATTGAGCGAAAACACCTAAAGCGCCACGAGGCTCCAGCAGGGAGTGGTGGAGATCCCTGCTGTACTCTTTCGTCACAACTGTCTCTCACTCTTTTTTCTGTTGGCCTGCTCGCTTCGCCAGCAGGGTGGCGTCATTTGAAGCCTAAAACAATGCGAAGCACATTGTGACGAGCGATGTGTAGCAACATCTGACAGCCTGGTCGGTCACGGTGATCACGGTGAATAGTTCAAATTACACGTGAAAAACGTCTATTCATCAAAATGTATCGCATCATATTCTATTCTATTGTCTCTTACCTTCTTTGTACCAAAATTTCAGTTCGGTGCTTATATATTTGACTTGTTTAGGTTTTAAAATCCTCACTGCGTCCGTTTTCAATCTCATACACATTGTTGAGCTTCTATCCGTGCAGGAAATTAGCCATAACTCGGAAAGGGTAGCAATCTGATTGTGCAATGTCTGTGCAAGCTGGGTGAGGCAACACTTCCAGATCCTCGTGTTCTTTAAGTTTGCGCTTGGTCCTATAGACAGTGTGTGTTGGGTCACTGTCATACTGCAGGGGTGTGCATTTTCGATTGACCAATACCGTTTGGCAGATTTTCAAAACATCATATACGCACTGCATTTGTTGAGTATAAAGGTTAACATTCACAGAATGACCATCTGGGACCAGCTCAAAGTGAAACACTCCCTTGAAATTTTTACCAAACACACATTTACCTTCTTTTCAAATCGCCTTTATTTGACAACAGGTTCTGAAGCCTGGACTAAACGAAACCACTGATTTTTTCTTATTAGGATTACGAAAATAGATCCAGTTTTCATCCTCAGTTACAATTCGACGTCCACAACGAGCATTTCGTGGATTTTCCAGCAGTTGTTTGCCAATATTCACGCACCATTCACCCAGGTGATTGGTCAGATCACGAGGAGCGAAATTCGAACACAGAACATATAGACGGACGATATGCCGCTAAGTATTTTGTCTGGCGTGCTAACAGTTCTGCCAGCAGGCCTCCTTAATCTTTTTATGTAATATTATCATGCAATTTGCACCATTGTTTGATGTATAGCTTAATTGCAGAAAACAGATGGAAGTTGCTTAATTAAGAAAACATAAACGATAATTAAGATTGATGGACGATAAAAGAAATTTCTCATGCTATTATTTTTTGTCATTGGACCCCGGCAATGCCGTAGCACCGACGTGAAGGGTTTAATAGAACAAATCGACCCCGCCCCACTACTTCGTTTTCTTTATAAGTCTAGCACTTATTCTATCAGTTATTTTACGCTGGGCCACTAGATTACTGGGGTATAAACAAACAAACACCGGTTTCAAGCGGTATGAGTAAACAAACGCAAATACAAAGACACAAACATAAATAGATTCATCCATCTCTCTCTGTGTCTATCTATCAATCTATCTATCTATCTATCTATCTATCTATCTATCTATCTATCTATCTATCTATCTGCCTGCCTGCCTGCTTACCTATCTGTCTGTTTGCCCCCTCTCTCTCTTTGTGTATATATATATATATATATAGAGAGAGAGAGAGGTGCAGGCGTGGCTGTGTAGTAAGGAATTTGCTTCCGAACCACATGGTTCAGTCCCATTCCGCGGCACCTCGGGGAAGTGTCTTCTAATATAACCTCGAGCCAAGCAAAGCCTTGTGAGTGACTTCGGTAGACAGAAACTGAAAGAAGCCCGTCATATATATATATGTGTGTATATATATATATGTGTGTGTGTATATATATATATATATATATATGTGTGTGTGTGTGTGTGTGTGTATCTTTGCGTCCGTGTTTGTCTCCTCATGATCACTTGACAACTGGTGCTTGTGTGCTTACGTCCCAATAACCTAGCGGTTCGGCCAAAGAGACGATACAATAAGTACTAGGCTTACAAGAATATGTCATGGGGCTGATTTATTCGACTAAAAACCTTTAAGGCGGTGCTCCAGCATGGCCACAGTCGTCAAATAACTAAAGCATGTAAAAGAATAAAAGAACATGTGTTGGTTCATAATTATTGCGGCTTCTTCGGAACAATTTTTATTCGACAAAAGCAATAACAACATTTAACCAAAACATCTGTAAATGATGGTCTGACCGCCTGCCAAGAAAATGGGAAACTGTAATTGAAGTACATGGTGAATATGCTCCGGAATAATCATTTAAAGACGTTTTTGTAATAATTATGCACCAACCCACTATATATATATATATATATATATATATATATATATACACTCACGCTACGAGGCTTCACAGAGATATTTCCGTCTACTGAATTTACGCTTAAGATATTGGTCAGCCTGGGGCTATAGTAGAAGACATTTCCTTAAGTTGTTGCGTAGTTGGACTGAACTTCAAACCACGTGGTTGCAAAACTATCTGCTTAACAACACAGCCATCTTATTTTATTTCAATGGATGAACTCAATTAGCGTCGGCATTTGTAACTCATATTATACTAGCTGACCCTGTGACGTCAAAAATGACGGCTAATTGTAGCATTTTATAGAAAATAAGGTACAAAATAAGGTACATAATAATCATAGATACAAAGATACAAGTATTCACATACATCCCTTGTACATGCACACACATACACACACATACACACACATATACTCAAACAGAGTTGAAATGCTGTTTAAATTTTTTTTCAGCGTTGAACGTTCACTATCCCATTTCCATTGCACACACATACATGCACACACACACACACACACACACACACACACACACACACACTCACACGCACACACACAAGCATTCACATACCTCCCTTTTGGGTACACACACACATACTCACAGAATTGAAACACTGATTTTTTCACCCCTTCCTTCCTTATTCATCTATCACCCCTTCCTTTCTCAATTCGTGTTAATTTTTCTCACTCTCTCTCAGTCAGGGCCAATACTCTCACAACTTCTCCTTCACTGAAGTATTATTTTCTCTCCTCTCCTTTCACTTATACTACTTTTTCTCCTACTCCCTCCTACTCCTACTCTGTTATTTTGGACAAATATATATATATCTATATATATATATATACACAAATGTATAAAAACACTACGCTCATTATTATATTACGAGATAATACAATATGATTTGCATAATTCTGTTCACTTCTGTTCGACTGGGCAGAAAAAGGAGCCGGGAGCCAATAGTGGTTGCCATAATATTTCATTGATTTTTTTTCCCTCAATTCGGCAGAAATACTTGAGTGGGTTCGCATAAATTATTTCCAGGATAAATTCTGAAGTTAGTGAGGCAGTTTAAAGATATTTATCTTGTTAGTTAAACAATTTGTAAATTTCCTCTCTTTATTGGAGATTCAAAACTACTCAGCTCATTGAATTTTATTGCTCCGCTGCACTGGTATCTTGAATATATTGAGGCTGATCGATATGATCCCCCAGGCAATACGATTGCAGGCATCGTTTTGATGGCAGATGTAAAAGGTTTTGCAATTTCAAATTAAATCAAAACGAGGAGTAGAAAATTAGAATTGTGTGTATGCGTGTGCGTGTGTCTATGTACATATTCATGTATGTGTGAGTGTATTATATAGATATATGTATATATATATATATAGAGAGAGAGAGGGAAAGGGGGAGAAAGACAGAGGGATATATATATTATATATATATATATAATATATATATATATATATTGGCCTGCTCACTTAGCCAGCGGGTTGGCGTCATTTGAAGGCTAAAACAATGCGAAGCGCATTGTGATCAGCGATGTGTAACAACATCTGATAACCTGGTCGATCACGGTGATCACGGTGATATATATATATTATATATATATATATTATATATATATATATATATGTACATATGCATACATATGCTTACATGTACATAGACATATATGTGTCTACGTATGCGTATGTGTGTTTCTGTGTGTGTCTCTGTGTCTGTACAAAAAATAAAGTGCGCATGTGCAAGAGTGAGAGAGGGAGAGAGAGAAGGAGAGAGAGGGGGGGAGAGAGGGAGGGAGAGAGAGGTGGGGAGACCAACAGACAGACAGAAGACTGACAGATTGGTAGAGTGATAGATCTATAGGCTGACTGAGACATATAGATAATCACGCAATGAACGAGAGTAAACGTAGAAAGTTGCGAGCAAAGGGAAATTGATAGGATAAATAATAGATCGAGATAAGTAATTAGAAAAAGCTGCCAGAGAAACCAAGAGAAACGCTAAAGGAGAAAGCAAGATTGCTGATTAAACGGAGAAACAGAGAAGCTATTTCCTACACTTGTGTTTCGTCACCATTTGAAATTTCCTCTTACCAACATTTCAATTTTCCTGTTACGTACACATTACGATTCTTCCGAAATCATGAAACTTTCTGGACGAAATTCAATACAGAAATATATATGAGACAATCATATTAATACACAAACACACACGCGCGGGCACACACACACACACACACACACCACACACACACACACACACATATATGTTGTTGAAATCATCACTCGAATAGCATATCTAATATTGATCTGCATGTAGTTGCCTGATGATTGGGTGGGGGTATTTCAAAATGATGAATTGCAGAATGCTATGGATGTTGCATGATGTACATAACAGAATATACGATGTTACGTCATAACAAAATCTCCTAATGAAACTGTATGGAAAGACCGCATAATCTATTCGTCCATTTTCTTCTTATATTTATATATATATATATATATATATATATATATATATATAATATATATATACATATATATACTTTATTTTAAGCAGCAGAAAATTCAACAAAATCTGTTACTCTGAATTTCTCGTTGCCGTTCATCAGACAGTTTTTGCTAGAAAAAACTGTCTGATGAACGGCAACGAGAAACTCAGAGTAACAGATTTTGTTGAATTTTCTGCTGCTTAAAATAAAGCATATTACTCTACCACTGGTATTTTAGTACTCTTTTTTCCACCTTGTTTCACATTTATGTGTTTACTCCGGTATATATATATATATATTTATAAAAAGTGTAGGTGGACTACTATTGGGTATATATTTATAAAAAAGAAGTTTCAAAACGCCACTATATAAGATAAACTTTAATTTTCTGAGAGATTTTACATTTTTCGGTTCTTGAAAGAACGAACCTTATCAAAAATATCTTTTAAAAGTTAAGTGTAATAAAAATGTTCATAATTGTTTCTTACTAGTCTCAACAAAGTCCACGTGGTGGTATCTTGTGCGTTGACTAGAATCTAACTAACGATTCTAATCAACGCACAAGACAGCCATTATGCTCCCCCGCCCCACAAAACACCACAACGTGGACTCTGTTGAGACTAGTAAGAAACAATTATGAACATTTTTATTACACTTAGCTTTTAAAAAAATATTTTTGATAAGCTTCGTTGTTTTCAAGAAGAACCGAAAAATGTAAAATCTCTCAGAAAATTAAAATTTATCTTATATAGTGGCATTTTCAAACTTCTCATATATATATATATACATACATAACAAGGCGGCGGGCTGGCAGAAACGTTAGCGCGCCGGGCGAAATGCTTAGCGGTAGTTCGTCTGACGTTACGTTCTGAGTTCAAATTCCGCCGAGGTAGACTTTGCCTTTCATCCTTTCGGGGTCGATAAATAAAGTACCAGTTTCGCACTGGGGTCGATATAATCGACTTAATCCATTTGTCTGTCCTTGTTTGTCCCCTCTACATTTAGCCCCTTGTGGGTAGTGAAGATATATATATATATATATACATACATATATAAATATATGAGAGAGTGACCACTATATGGTCGACTCTAGCGCAAAAAATAGATCCGCTATGGTATTATCCACTAAAAATTGTTTCCAAGGAGAATTAACACAACATTTAACGTAAACGAGTGGCTAATACCATAGCGGATCTATTTTTAGCGTTAGAGTCGACCATATAGTGGTCACTCTCTCTTATATTTATGTATAAATTTTTTTATTGTATCCCTGGTTTTTTATGCGCTAAGCCACTTGGTGTTAAGTTGATGGTATTATTAAATTAATATCTAATTTTTCACCCTTATTTGTAATTTTAATTATACTGCAGTAAATCTTTTATGCAGTACTTGTTTCCGGAAGTCTTATCGCACTTTTAGCGAGGGAATTTGAATCATAACTGCTAGTACAATCGATTAAACCACACGTGTATTTGACGTTATGTTAAAATTCAGCGTGCGATTTAATAAATTGTATTTTAGACAAATTCTGCTGATGACCTATAGATGTTGTGTAAGTAAAATTGCATATTACATTAATAGCGAAACAATTGTCCAGAGTTAATCTATAAATTTTTGTTATTTTTCACTTGCCCTGCTCGTTTACGTTAAATGTTGTGTTAATTCTCCTTGGAAACAATTTTTAGTGGCTAATACCATAGCGGATCTATTTTTAGCGTCAGAGTCGACCATATAGTGGTCACTCTCTCTTATATTTATGTATAAATTTTTTTATTGTATCCCTGTTTTTTTATGCGCTGAGCCACTTGGTGTTAAATTGATGGTATTATTAAATTAATATCTAATTTTTCACCCTTATTTGTAATATACATACATATATATATATATAAGAAGTAATTAAGATTTAGTTGAATTAGGTATTTAAGTTGAAGCACCAAGTCAGCCCCGTATTGTCCGCACAGCTCGAAGCTGAATAAAATCAAAATAAACAGCAGGATATCAAGTTGTAATGCATTCCAACTGTTGTAACGGTCGTACTGCATTACTTGATATCCTGTTACTTATTTTGATATACTGTTACTTATTGTCTATGTGTGTGTGTATAGACACATGTAGAAAGAGCTGTTTTTGTTAAAGCAGAAGCGTCGGATAATTTGCAGTTTATTTAACGCTAACATGTTTTGCAAATTTATAATACATGACTGTATAACTCGTTCACGCAAGCGGGCACAAGCATGCGAAAACACACATACGCATACACAAATGGATACGTACATATGTATCCATATAAACTATTGCCCACACACACGCACACACACACAAACACACATACACACACACACACACGCACTCAAACACACACACACACACACAAATATGCAACTCGAAAGAGAAGTTAAATCTACCTCAAATAGAATACTGCAATTCTGGTAAGTACGAATTATTCGATATCTGTCTAAGGAGGTTCTATACGAATGAAATACGACCGCAGTTGTTACCTTACTTGTTGTATATCAGACAGAATGCTAATCTGTCTTTGTTCTCAGCTTTGTTCTCAGCTCCTCCGATATTACTATGTGCTATATTCATAACGAAGCATTTTCTATTTCCCTCTGTAGTTCGGTCATTACTTCTCTTCTATTCTTTCTACGTTCACTGGTAGCCAAAATCTGTCTATTAACCCACTAAATCCTCCAACTACTGGTTTCGTCGTATATTGCAAACTGTATTAATCACACGATTCTCAAGACTTTCATATTTTTTGGTCTTCATTTCATGTACCTACACCATATTCCCTTCCAAAACTCAAGAAACAGGGAATTTTATCCAAGTCACAAGTGACATAACGCCACAACTGCGGGGAGTCTCTTCCTTATTGCATTAAGGCTTTAAAAACCAAGCGTGCCATCGAAACCCAAATGCAGCTTCCTGTCCTGGACAGCATTTAAGTTTCATGGTGTGAAATTTTCTTTGTTCACATTCCAAGAGGTATTTTGTTTTCGCGCTCTCATTGACAAAATCTACAGAACATAACTTTGGGTTGATTCTTATCGGATTAATATGTCGTGTTACTATTTCAATGCATCGGCAAGGATACGCAAGACTTGGTTATGCCATTGGGTTTTTTCTGCGAGGAGCCTCTTCCATGTGGTAGGAACGTATTCCATCGTTGCATAACCTATACACTAATGACAGTCAGCAACGTTACTTCAGTATCACTATATACATTTGGTGAAAGTTGCAAAGGAGGGGAATCGAAAACTTGTTGATTCAACTTTTCCATAGTATGATCCGTGATAGATTTTTGCAAGAATGTTTAAAGAATAAAGTAATTGAGTGAAAAGAAAATCAAAAAAGAAAAGAAAGAAATCTCTCAAGGCTTATAAAGTCTATCTCCTTGAACTCACATACACATGATTACATATATACAAGCACAACCATATATATATATATATATGTAGGTGTATATGTATGTATGTATATATATATATATAATATATATATATATTATATATATATATATAAGGTGTGTGTGTATGTGTGTGTGTGTAGTGTGTGTGCCTGCGTGTGTGTTTAAATGTATATATATGTATGTATGTGTGTGTGTGTGTCGACTTTCACTAGAAACAATAAAAATATGACAGCGATCAAGTCGATGAAGTGAGACAAAATCTTTTGACAATTGACGACAGATCGTACTATGAAGAAATGAGCAAAATGTAACAATTTTTGTGAGCATTTTAAACAGCTAGAATGTGTGGTACATGATATAAGTGCTTCGGTTTCAACACAAGATCTCGGGACAAATCATTTACCAAAGAAGTACAACTCTGACGTAGAAGCCAAATCTTATTCAAATAACGCGCGGCCGTTTTATAAGAGAAAATGATAAACTTATTTGATAACGAGATCGAGGCTGAATTCTCGATCATGGGACTCTTAAATTGGGACTGGTCTGGAGCTGAATAGAAAAAAGAGCAAAATACAAGCAAATCTGAAATCTGGATACCTGCCCGTACACGTACATAAAACACTCATATAAAACACCTAAACACATGCCTACGCACACACACTCGTGATCCTCTATAACATCTGTTTCGTATACATACATGCATAAATACATACACGCATACACATATACACAAATACATGCATATACATACGTTCATAAATACATACATATACATGCACATATACACAAATACATACATATACATACAACCCTAAATAAATACATATACATACACATAAACACACACATATACACGCATACACTCACACACACACGCACACAACACACACACACGCACACACTTATCCTGCTTTATTGAAGCTCATAAAACAATCTACAGAAAATGTTACGCGGAGTTTCATGTCACCGTTCTTCAGACAATTGTAATAAAAACTAACTCGGTAAAGGTTATAAATCAGAGCAAAAAATAATTAGTAACTGATTAATAGTAATTTGATTATTTCAGCACAAAATATCACTAGATTAAGAACCAGAATTTAAAAAATATGTACACGGGTAGATTTCTTCAACTAACACAAGAAGTACCAAGCGGTCATTTATCACTGTTTCTGCTATTTTATTTTTTTTATTTCTACGACTGTATTGAGTGTGCAATCATGAGCATAATTTCATATGTATTTTTTTTCTTTGTTTCAGCCATTTGATTGCGACCATGCTGGAGCACCGCCTTTAGTCGAAGAAATCGACCCCAGGACTTATTCTTTGTAAACCTAGTACAGAGACTTAAACACACCAACATCGGTTGTCAAGCGATGGTGGGGCGGGGGGCAAACGCAGACAAAGACACAGACACACACACACAAACATACATACATACATACATACATACATACATACATACATACATACATACATACATATATATATATATATATATTATGATATGTAGAAAAATACAAACTGAGACAAGAACGCATAAAAACTTAGAAGACGATACAACAAACACAGACAGGACATTCGAAGCCCTCAGTCTTCAGTCAAGAACCGGATCATCGTAGTAATTTCGGCTGATTAATCTTGAGATTACTAGAACCGGCCAGCCCTCCAGGAAAAACTAAGCAACGAGCATTAGAAAAACTAAGCTAGGAGCGTAGATTTCCTGGAAGAAGGATCGAATGCATACGAACACAGGGACAGCAAAACGGACGGTGCCACACGAGTATAAAAAACAAAAAACAATAATGAAATACAAAAACGTGAAATACAAAAGCAATAATGGTAAAAACAGCAAGTGTCTTACATATACGACGGGCTTTTTTCAGTTTCTGTCTACCACATCCAGTCACAAGGCTTTTGTCGGCCTGAGGCTAAAGTAGAATATACCTGCCCAAAGTGCCACGCAGTGGGACTGAACTTGGAACCATGTGGTTGGTAAGTGAGCTACTTAGCACTCTTGCGCCTGTATATATATTTTGCACGTAAATTTTTTCCAATAAGATTTTCAATATCGGTCAAAAGTGACTGTTATGGTCCTTTAGGTAAGAAATGCTCGTACTTCTAGTGTTAAACCTTTAAACGTTGTGCCTTGGCATGGATACAGTCCAGTGACTGAGAAAAACAAAAAAAAAACACAGATAAAAGAGAATATGGGAAACTGAGACATGTTTTAAAAGTATGACACCGTATCCAACTCATCACGGATCTTAATCAAGTAGCGATGAGAAAATCACTATGTACATTTTTTTTTCTGCCTGTAGAAATGTAAAAACACCGAGAAAATAAATTACACCTATACATAGATAATATTAACAGTGTCTGCATTAATCTAATAAACTTGTGTAATGATACAAGATCTAGTTGCTGATATGACAGCTTATTGATTTTTTGTTTTTTCGGAGTCATTGGTCACTGACAATTTAGTGGAAATGTAATTTAGCGGAAATGTAAGCCTGCAAAAATATTAATGAATATTATTGAACATCGACTAAGAAAAGTAATGGCGTTGTTTCATATTCTGGTACCGAATAGATAGAGTTTTTAGCGAGTCGTATAAAATGTCTTTTGGTATTTGTTCCAACTCTCTCCAATCGAAGTTCAGATCTCGCTGGTGCCAACCTTACTTTTTGTTCTTTAGGGGTGGATAAATGAACTGGCAGTGGATTGGTGGAATTGTTAGGTCATCATATGAGATCTATTTGTGTTCTGAGTTTTAAATTTTGCATTTTGAGTGTAAAGTGTCAAGTTTACGGGAGTGCATTCAATCGTAAAGTTACTACAAAAATAGTGGCAGTGAAGTCAATGTAAAATAATAAAAAAATAACAATCAAAAGAAATGAGATTGGTTGTGAAAGTTCCAACGAACTCACAATATTTCATATGACCTGAATTAGTGGTCTTATGCATCTGGAAGAGGAGGCTGAGGAGGAGAACGAAGAAGAAGAAGAAGAAGAAGAAGAAGAAGAAGAAGAAGAAGAAGAAGAGGGACGTGAAGAACGAAGAAAATACGTAGAACTACATGAAAAAAAAAAACAGATTATATTGAAACATATGAAGGAAGCGCTAGAACAAGAGTGAGAGAGATTTGTGTCCATTGCAGTCTATATTTTAGTGTGGAGAGGCAGAATCTGTAGGATTCTTCTTATGTTCTGGATTTCATTGTCGCTAATTCTTGCTTTATACTGTTTCATATGTAGTCGTTAAATTATATATCTTATGGTATTGGGTTCATAGAATCAAATGCCGTCACTTCCCCACTCTACAATTCCCTTCTTTAGGCTGGCTTAGATCTAACTGCTAATTTATATTACTATACTAATGAAATACCGTATTGATATTAACGCAGTTTCATTTGTCACTCCATACTATTTTTAAAAAACTCATCTTTAATACATGTAAGCCGTATTGTTTTTAGTCTCTCCGCCATTAACAGTTACCTTAATAAGGGAACTTAGTATTACGTCAATGCTTTAGTAGCTAATTTAGGCTTAGTGTTTAATCTAATGTCGTGTAAATTATAAATACACTCAACCAAACATATATGTGTGTGCTTGCACGTGTATAAAGTAGTTTATATTCAATATTCAATTAAGCTAGAGGATTGCCACAAACTAGACAAAAAATAGTATTGTATGTTTCCATAGCCAATTAAACTAAAGTCACAACTCATTCAACAACACCGATGCTTGTCCACTTAAGAAATATTGCAACATAGAAACTGGAAATTTATAAATCAGAGGTTGTATGTATAAAACCACAACTATATGTGACACGCAAATGATACGTAGGCATAATTTAAGGGAAGTTCAAACACAGATTCTATAGCTTCATCTTCTAGACACAATAAACGATAATATTAACCGATTACATTGAGCAATTCCAAACAAATCTTCCTACAACAAAATTATATAGAAAATTATTGAAAGGTCAAAACCCTACAAGAATGGAATCAAAAAATATAACCTTTGTACTGCAGAGAAGTAACAAATTCTCATATACCTGTACAACCATGATATCAGCTTCAACAACAAGAAATATCTGTTATGTAACTGGGTTATAATACCGAAACCTCATTAACAGCAATTTCACATGTTAGCATGTATACGCGGTTCACTTTTATTTTTCGTTTCCCTATTATTCATTTCTTCTCTTTTTGCTTCATATTCTTTTTCGGTTATCTCCTCCTTTATTGATGTAACTATCTTACATCCGTAACCTCCTTTTTGTATATTTGATTCATTTTGGCCTTATTTTGTGCCAATTTTCATCTATTTATTACATTTCTTGAAATCTATTGCTCCTCGATGTTGATACAACTCAGCCTAACCATCAAAACTTTATGGCCGCCAATAGAAGCAGTAACTTTTTTTTTTTTGTTTGGCAATTTTGTCAAAATATACTTTAAGTAAACAGCGTTATCTGACGATAGAAGTTATGACAAGAAAATCTATCGTAGTTTTTCACATTTTACATGTGAGCACGCACTCACACACACACATACATGCATACACACACGCACACATACACAGAGGCAGACGTGCATGAGTACGGAGAAAGCTAAAAGAGGAGAGATGGTAAAAAAGAAAAAAAATGTTTGACTGTCTGTGGAAGCATGCACTTTTATGTATTGCATGAAATATATATAAAATTATACAGGCATTCATATACTAAGTTATGTATGTAAACAATCAATAGAGCCATGAATAGTATAGCTAATAAATGCAAACGCGTGTACATAACACACATACACATATATAGTAAATCTATATAACTACATACTGATATGCATATATATATGTGTGCGTATATATATATATATATATATACAAATATATATATATATATATATAGATATACATATATATATATATATATATATATTATATATATATATATATTATATATATATATATATACATACATAATACATGCATGCAACAATGCATACATACAAACATACATAACACATATATATATATATATAATATATATATATATAACAGATATACGCGATATGTATGTGTATATACATACACACACGTACATACATACATGCATACATACATACATACATACATACATACATACATACATACATACATACATATACATACATATATACACATGCGTCTGCGCACACAGAGACACATACGCACACACACACACACAATCATACAAGAAAGTCCAATGATAAAACAAGAGTATATGAAAAAAATACTGGATAATATCAATGGAAAATGAAGAAACTGCTTTCGATGATATTATCCTCCGTAAATCCTAAACGGATGCTGGAATATGTGCAAGGAATATTAATCTGGTGTATAAGAAATAATGGGATTAATGACCTTTGAAATGTTGCCGAACATTCTGGATTCTAGCAAAGAACATAAACAGAAGATCTGTGTAGTTAATCTTCTGAAATAATGGAAGTCAAACAGTAAATTCGAATGGTCTGTATTTAACATCATAATGTGGATTTACTTTCATTAGACTGATACAGGTATACCGACGCAAGTACATTGGCATGTGTATGAGTGTGTGTATACAAGCACAATTTCTTGCATTTAATAGTTCATATATACATTAAAAAAACAAATGCACGTGTACATGCATGAATGTATATTTGCGTGCGTATATAAAGATATATATATAAATATGTATATATATACATATATATATAATATGTATATATATAATATATATATATATGTATATATTTATGTATATATATATGTATATATATATGTATATATATATATGTATATTATATATATATATATATATATATATATTATATATATATATATATATATGTATATGTATACATATTTATGGGGTAGGGCGTTGCATCGATATATGTACAAAACAAATCTGATCGTTTGGAAATCTTTCAACATTTGTGGCATGACATACACACACTCCTACAGACATACACATATGCACACATGCATGTACACACTCACCAATACACAGTGTCGAGTATTTACGTATTAAATATAAACATCTATTGAATCGGAAAAGTATTGATTGCTGTTCTTGTTTAGCCCCAAGTCAACCCTAACTGAAGAGAGCTTTGAGGAAATGCGTTCCTATTGTGGCCATCAAAAATATTTCCATATATATATATATATATATATATATACACACACACACACACATATATATATATATGTATGTATGTATGTATGTATTATGTATGTATAAGTAAATACTATTTTCTAACATAATGTGGCTGTCCTGAAAGGGAAGATGTTAGTGTTGTTTAAGCCCCAAGAAACATTGTTTCTAGCTGGTTATACGAAACACTATCTGTGCCTTTATATTTTCGAGCAGGGAGCCCAGCACTCCCATCCACTGCAAAGCAGCATTCGTGGACTAGTTTCTGGGTTATTGCTCTTTATCAACACACAGTAGCTGCTTTTGAAAGTGATACACAGTCACTGACCAAAAAATTGAAATATTATTATTTCTAAATCTCTTAAAGAGAGACATTCAAAGAGCATTCAAATTAACATCGTTCCTTTCAGGACAACCACATTATGTTGGCAAATAGCATTTACTTTAAAGAACTGTTACTGAGTGTCTCACTTCTCTAGATTTAGAAATAATACTATTTATATTCAACAAAGTTTGTGTTTAGAAGCGTTGAAATGTATTGAAAGATACAGAAATAATTATTTTTTAATTCTCAAACGCGTGATAATGTTAATAAATAGAGAGATCAGGATAAATTATCCATACATTGCAGAGAAATACGTTACCGGCCAGCCATGAGACTCGAACTCACATCCTTTTGAGTGATTACGCGTCAAGTGATTTACCATTAAGCTATAGCAATATTGTATTTCTAAATATCTCAGAGAGACTTATACAGTAGCAGCACAATAAAGTGATGGCTTGTTGCCAACTTAATGTGGCAGTCCTAGGAAAAGGAAGAATGCTACTTCTATTTAGTCCCAGGAAACACCGTTTCCAGTTGGATATGTGACACAAGCGTTCTGTGTTCTTAACTTTTCAAAGAGGGGAGATAAACACCTCCACCCAGCAAAGCCAGCATTCAGAGATTAGTTTCAGAGTCATGGGTCTTCATCAGTCTGGAGTAGCTTGGCTTGTTAGCTGTTGATGCTTATTCGCCTTTGAAAACGTATAGAATTTCAAGTGAAATGAATTCACTAATCTACAAAATTAGAAATATTGCTTTTCTAAATCTCTCAGAGAGATTTATACAGTAGCAACACACAATATATATGTGTGTGTGTGTGTGTGTTTGTATGTATACATACGTGCAATTATCTATATATGTATATATACGACGAACTTAATTTACTCTTCGCCTACCTAATCCACTCAGAAGGACTAAACCCGAAACCAAGTTTTTAACCACACAGACATACCTCGTTCTCCTAAAGGACGAATCGATCCTCCTCTTAGTGCCCTTGAGTAGAATAAAAGTGTGGTGTACCCATTTCGTATGCTTAGCACAGTGAGGCTACAACGGTAGGTTGATCAATAAAGAAAAAGTTGACAAAATTTACATAGCATTTCAAAATATAGCGAGGGTTATAGCTACGTGCATGAAATCAACGTGTTGTTACTACGTTCTTGCCTCCGAACAGAAATCTATATATGATTGGACGTTTGCAAGCATACGCGTTTGTACGTACGTGAGCATGCGTACAATATACGTGTGTGCGCGTGCGCGCGTGTGTGTGTGAGAGAGAGAGAGTATGTGAATATATGCGCGTTCGTGGTTGCGTATAAATCTTTAGCTGTATACAGATCGAATAAATATGTTCAGTGAAAAGTAGCAGCTGACGGGAGGAAAGTTTATTTAAGCAGATATATAAATTCTACGCCTGCATTCGCATAGCGTACAGGTCATTCCTAGAGATTATTCATTTTCTAGTTGTCACTATAATGTTTCCCATCTATCTATCTATCTATCTATCTATCTATCTATCTATCGATCGATTTCTTCAATCTCTTGCTATATATATATATAACTCACGTATATACGTGTATGTGTAAATGCATGTATGAGTGTGTATGTGTGTATGTGTGTGTGTGAGTGCGTGTGTGTGTGTGTGTGTGTGGTAGACTTACATAAACTTAAACAGTGCAATCTTAGTTAATCGAAATGATGTGTTAGTGAGCGTTCGTTTATGTGTCTGTCTGTCTGTCTGTCTGCTTGTCTCTAGTTTTCTGCCTATCGATATTTATCTCACCATCATCTCTCTCTCTCTCTCTCTCTCTCTCACACACACACACACACACACACTAAGCGTGTGTTAGTGTATGTGCTTGTATTTGTGTACATGTATACAATACAAAACTCCTTAGGAGATTTTATTTACGTGCGAAGAGAAGAACAATACGACGAGTTTCGGCTTGCTACTGCTGTCAGACTGTAGGATATATCTGTTTATTCTACAAAAAGAAGAACCTTACAATTACTCATGGGAACATTTTGCATGAATAGATTCGTTGGCAATGCGTAATAATTATTTAAACTACTGTGAAAACAAAAGCATGGTGGAATTGTAGGCGTAGGAGTGGCTGTGTGATAAGTAGCTTGCTTACAAACCACATGGTTCTGGGTTCAGTCCTACAGCGTGGCACCTAGGCCATGTGTCTTCTACTAGAGCTTCGGGTTGACCAAAGCCTTGTGAATGGATTTGGTAGACAGAAACTAAAAGAAGCCCGTCGTATATATATGTGTGTGTGTGTGTGTGTGTGTGTGCGTTTATGTTTGTGTGTCTGTGTTTGTCCCTCTAGCATTGCTTGACAACCGCTGGTGGTGTGTGTTACGTCCCCGTAACTTAGCGGTTCGGCAAAAGAGATCGATAGACTAAGTACTAGGCTTACAGAGTATAAGTCCTTGGATCGATTTGCTCGACTAAAGGCGGTGCTCCAGCATGGCCAGTCAAATGACTGAAACAAGCAAAAGAGTAAAAGAGTAAGAGTATAAACATTTATATATATTATATATATAATATATATATATATGATTGTGGACTCTCTTATATCAAACCACAAGAGAAGTTCCACACCTTTTGCTGAAGAACCTGCGCAAGCGATTTGTCTATAGCGGTCAAATGTTTGTTCTGTACATTACCTAAATTCCTCCATCGAAATGCACCTAAAGTTATCGCAGACCAAATTGAGAATATGAGGATTAACGTACCTTATTGGTCCTTACCCAGAATATTACAGCGTCGTTTCCAATGGACCATTCCAGGCATAGAACAGGGTTTTAATAGTAAGAGTTTTTTCCATTTCTTTCATAGGGACTGGTGGCTCAGGAGCACTCCTCAGGTTCCGAGGAGCAACCGCCATACCATAATATTATTCTATTCATTATTATACGTAAATTACGATGTAATTTCCCCAAACCTTCAAGCCGTGTGCCTATAATAGAAGGATTGTTAACCATATTCACATTAACCCTTCGTATATATTTATTTACATTCTATTTACACTCATATACATACGCACACAGCCTCAGTATTTAAAATAATTATTTCGCGTTGGGTTTCATATACATGTGTGTATGTGTGTGGGTAGATAAATTAAGTACCAGTTGCGAACTGGGGATCGATGTAATCGACTTAATCCGTTTGTCTGTCTTTGTTTGTCCCCTCTGTAGTAAAGAAATAGGTATTTCGTCTGCCGCTACAGATAAATATTTTATGTGTAAATATGTGTGGGTGAGTGCGTGCGTGTGGTGGTGTGTGTGTGTGTGTGTGTGTGTGTGTGGTGTGTGGTGTGTCTGTGTGTGTGTGTGTGTGTGTGTGTGTGTCTGTGTGTGTGTGTGTGTGTTTGTGTGTATCTGTGTAAACAACACATTGTTAATTGCTAAGTTACTGTTCTGGTCAAAGTGTAACTTACCTACACTCTAATAGATATCGATAAAAATATACCCTTGTAAAATAGATGGTGAGTTCGATATGATGATCAGCTAAGAATCCTCAAATCAGTGCCACCCTTATAAAACAGAAACATTGTTTCCGAATTTAACACATTTGTATGTTTAATTATAAATACACAAAAATTCATTTATTTCACTGAAGTTCGTTTATTTGGTGTTTTTGGCAGCGGAAAGGCAATAAAAACGTATTCAATGAAAGATTCATATGTCCTTAAATGTATTTAAGATCATCGCCTTCTGATCTGAATCTAATTTATAATAGCTGATATATATATATTATAATATATTAATATATATATTATATAATATATATATATATATATATATATATGCATGTATATGTGTGATTACAGAGGCACTTGCGTAAATATATATATTCTTGCAAATGCATACGAATAAAACCTATCGCCACCAAAACGCATTCATGTATAACAAGACATACGTAGACATAGATACTTCCTGAAAGAAGAGGTAATATATGCACAATTCTTTCTCTACGTAGAAACACAAACACGCAGATCAC
Organism: Octopus sinensis; assembly: GCF_006345805.1. Taxonomy (NCBI): domain Eukaryota; kingdom Metazoa; phylum Mollusca; class Cephalopoda; order Octopoda; family Octopodidae; genus Octopus; species Octopus sinensis. The sequence continues at coordinate 29,921 of NW_021835748.1, forward strand.
CATACGCATACACACCCACACATGCACATACTCACACAAACATACACAGACAAACAAACTGACACAAATACACAGACACACACGAATACACCCTCACACAAACACATACACAGGCAGACCCAGCATAATGTATTTTTAATATATTATTCGTTTTGTTGATGTCTGACAGAAGAAGTTGGTATGGCGTTCGCCATTTTAGCCTCTTTCTCCTCGAGTTATCAGATTGAAGAGCTCGAATACGCCAAGTGAAGGTTTTAGCACCGTTAGAAATAAATAGACAATTAATTCGCAGACACAAAGATTAATTTCTTTGCTGTAACTCTTTTAGCAGTTCCTTCGTGATCAAGCGTACAGATCGCATTCATTAAGCGAAGCTCGCTGATATTTCCCTGTAATCCCAAGGATTTTACAATTCAATAAGACCGAAATAACATGAATAAATTAGAAACACCGTGGATAGGTGTGGGTGATTCACCAATGCTTGGATAGTGGTAGGCGGGGAAAACAGTGTAAGGTTTAGAACGGTACAGTATGCTACGGTGTGTTATGTCTGGATTTATTATTTCTTTATTGCTATTTATTGTCAGGGGTTTCAGCTGTAGCTGTTTTGTTTTTCTGTCTTCAGCGTCAAGTGTGGGTGTTTTTATCTGTTTTGTTTGTAATATATAAATCAAACTTTGAGTATGCGTGTGGATGTATCTACGAAACTGCAATGCTTGCGTGGGTATATGTGTGTTAAGTGCACGAAAGGCAATAGAGAAGGACAAAAAAGAGAAATTTGAATTTCCAGTAGTAACATACACGTTATTATTTGTACGCTACGTCACTCGTTACAAATGGACGATCGCTGACATGCTTCAGATACAATTGCCAGTCAAGAAAGAAAAACAAAATGGAACTTGTAATGAAAATAAACAAAAATATAAATATAAATGTAAATGGACAATAAAAAATGAAATCAAAGAATAAAAGTATAAAACTCGACCATAAACTCATGGTTTACACTCTTCGCGACATTCGTGTTTCTCTTTTTACGACGTACAACAATCCGCTGTTCACTCTATCTCAAGCAGAACTATTCTCAGTAAAAAATCTTTGTAATTTTTTTTTTCCACTGCATGGTGCCTTGGGCATGTGTCTTTTATTGTAGATTGGGCTAATCAATCAACACTTTGTAAGTGGATTTGATTGCTGGAAACTGAAAGAAGCCTATCGTATATATAATATATATATATATATATATATATATTATATATATATATATATATATAGATAGATATATATGTATGTATGTATGTATGTATGTACATACATATATGGGTACAAAACGTAAACAACATGTAATACGAAAATAAAGTTGGGTAACGAACAACGATAGAACAAAATGGAAAAGAAAAAGAACATAAAAAACGACCCTTCATCAGTTGTCGGCTGTGCTTCTACTCCGATATATATATATAATTATATATATATATATATATATATATATATATCTTTTACTCTTTACTCTGTTACTGGTTTCAGTCATTTGACTGCGGCCATGCTGGAGCACCGCCTTTAGTCGAGCAAATCGACCCCGGGACTTATTCTTTGTAAGCCCAGTACTTATTCTACCGTTTTTTATTTGTAATCGATCAAGTAAAATCTAATCGATCAAGACAAAAGAAAGAGCAATAAGAATATAGATTATTCGCATACATGTTTCACTATTAACATATTACGTAATTTTATTTTCATAAATGTCCGTAGATCATGATCTACGGACATTTCCACCACCACCGCTTCACATCCGATGTTCCTGTGTTTACGTCCCGGTAAGAGGCCAATAGAATATGTACAGTAATTGAAAAATAAGTAGTGGCGTCGATTTTTCGACTAAAATTCCTTCCGGTGGTACTCCAGCATGGCTGAAATCCAGCGGCCGAAACAAGCAAAAGATAAAAGATATGGACGCATGTGCATGTTTTTATGTTTGCGTCACACCACGTGACAAACGATGATTGCGTCACACCACGTGACAAAACATCACTTGTCACGTGGTGCCATCGTAATTTAGCAGTTAAGCAAAGGAGATCATCGTGGTGTCATCGAAATTTGTGACGTGCTTGTCATCGTAATCTAGCAGTTAAGCAAAGGAGATCGATAGAATAAGTACCAGGGCGGCGAGCTGGCAGAAACGTTAGCACGCCGGGTGAAATGCTTAGTGGTATTTCGTCTGCCGTTACGTTCTGAGTTCAAATTCCGCCGTGGTCGACTTTGCCCTTCATCCTTTCGGGATCGATAAATTAAGTACCAGTTACGCACTGGGGTCGATGTAATCGACTTAATCCCTTTGTCTGTTCTTGTTTGTCCTCTCTGTGTTTAGCCCCTTGTGGGTAGTAAAGAAATAGGTATTTCGTCTGCCGCTACCTTCAGAGTTCAAATTCCGGCGAGGTCGACTTTGCCTTTCATTCTTTCAGGGTCAATTAAATAAGTACCAGTTACGCACTGGGGTCGATATACTCAACTCAATCCGTTTGTTTGTCCTTGTTTGTCCTCTCTGTGTTTAGCCCCTTGTGGGTAGTAAAGAAATAGGTATTTCGTCTGCCGTTACATTTTGAGTTCAAATTCCGCCGAGGTTGTCTTTGCCTTTCATCCTTTCGGCGTCGATAAATTAAGTAGCAGTTACGCACTGGGGTCTATGTAATCGACTTAATCTTTTTGTCTGACCTTCTTTCTTCCGTCTATGTTTGGCCCCTAGTGGACAATAAAGAAATAAGAATAAGT
>NW_021835749.1:5000-17500 GCF_006345805.1 Octopus sinensis
CCGCCCCTGTATGGGCGAAATTACAAAAAAACTTTCAAAACTTTCGTGGGTTTTTTAGCCATTTTTCATTTTGAAAATGGCAACTAGAAACCACGTGGCTAGCCCGCCAGTCATGCAGAACGGTAGCAAAACACTATTGCTCCACTAGCTGCTAAACATCGCAGCGTGAACACCGCTGTCACCACCATCACCACCACCACCAACAACAACAACAATCTAACGTCGCATTCACCATCGCCGCGACCAAAGACATTAACTTAGATTTCCCCTCACTCCCCCACACCACTTGTTGATGATAAAGGGACAGAGAAGGGATTTCAAAAATGAATACAAACGAAAACATGAATGCCAGCACCACCACCATCACCACCAACAACAACAACAACGAAATGGCACAAAGCCGCCTACCAAAGACACAACCCCGCCAACACCAAACACCAACTACCGTGACTTCAATTAACACTGCCACAATTAACACTTCTACTGCCAAATTCAAAACGAATTTTGCGGACGTAACAAAAAAAAAAGAACAATTGTAACATTCACCACACAAGAGATAAACCGCAAAAGGCACTCTTCTCCAAAGAAGGAGACAATTGCACCTTCACATTCCACAACACATCGTGGAAACACAAAAAAAACAAATAATTTATAAGTAATAAACAAAAAACAAGAAGAACAGAAAATGCGCACCGCAGAAAAAATCGAAAAATGCCTTCGTCCTGCATGGGACTCCAAGGAATATATCAGTTGGGGAAACAAATTTGGTACAGTCCAAGTACGTTTCCTCAACGAAAGTTTAGCAAAACGTTTTTTCCACATTGGAGCTACATCGGACGACTTGGTAATGATACCAGTCTATTTAAACAAAGGGTCACGAAAGTCCAAATAAAAAAACATACCATTTGATGTCGAAACACAATGGTTGGTCTCTGCCATCTGCTTTGAAATGTCAGAGACAATGTCAGAGACAAACATCCTGGAAATCGCGGTTCTAGGAGAGAAAGACTATGTGGGCAAATCAATCGAATTCCTGCTTCAATTGGATGAAGCAGCAAGAGAGAAGATACCCACCGCTATAGAACTGCCAGGAGGCTACAAACAAACTCTATATAGTGGTAGAGGGCAGGCGACCACGCTGCTATTTGTGTGGAAGCGAAACACACTTGAAAAGACGTGCCCAACCACTGCACACCAAGAGCAACAACAACAACCACTACCACAACCAAAGCACTCCGGAAAAAAAGCTCTACTACCCACACCACCATCAACACAGAAGACGACAAGAGAAGCACACCAAGCTAATCCGTCATCAACCAAAACCACTCGACACCTGGAAAAATACAACACCACCACCAACAACAGCAAACCCAAAGGAACAGAAAAACAAAGAAAACACACACAAACTGATCCCCCATCCCTTATACCCGCACTCAACACACACAAACACTCAACAACCAACAACAACGAAAACAACAACACAACCACTTACACAGACATACATAGAAGCCCACAACATACCCCTACCCCCTTCTGATTCCTCAGAAATTTCGTCGGAAGACGAAACCAGTGAGGAATGGCAAATAGCTACAAAAAGAAGGAAATAAAGAGCAGAAACACCCAACCAAACCAAATGCAAACACGAACAAAGCAGGGGGAAATACATCTCCCGAAGACATTTCAAAACCCAACACAAACAACAGCCACACCAACACCACAAAAACATATACAGCAAACATGCTCACAGCCATAGACACCCAAAACAACAAATTGATGGAATACATCCAATCAAAAACAAACATAACAGAAGATGACATAAAAACAAACAACACACCCATACACAACACCACCAGACCACATCAAAATATACACACATCTCCAAAGTCTGCACCACACCTCAAAGGCATTTTCCCCAGTGCGGTTGGTAAATGCCAAAAATATCTCACAAAGAAACTGTACTGGGATCTTCTCGAGGACAAACCAACGGAGGAGAAAGCAAAAACTTTCGAGCAGTAAGTAACCCTCTGTATTCTAATTCATTAGAACTATGATCAAGATTGGTTGTGTAAATGCGCGTGGCTTGGGGTCCCCTTGGAAACAAGGGTACCTCTTAAATGACATAAAGTCACATAAGTTAGAAATCATAGCCATAAGCGAGACCAGACTCCACAATCCGCGGGCCCTAAAGACCATGTTTGGCGGACAGTTCAACATTTATTTTTCCCCCCTGTCTGCCGAGAATGGGCGGTAGTGGCACCGCGGTACTTTTTTTCACAAGAGTCTGGATCTCAATGTAAGGACAATATTCGTAGACCCGGAGGGTAGACTGGTCGTCCTGGATGTCGACGGCAGCAATGGGTGCGCTTTTCGACTCGTATCAGTTTACGCACCGCCCTTACAGGTCGGGCGGATTTCTTTCAACGTCTAGAAGTTTTCTTGGAACGTCTCGTCCTTTACTCTTAGTGGGGGATTGGAATGCTACCTTGGACACGCATGTAGACAGATAGGAATAGACGGGGATGCAAATGCCTCAGAGACCTGCTCAGACGCTTTCAACTGTCTGACAGGTTCCGACTAGACCACCCGAATGCGCCAACGTGGACATGGAGCAACCGCATCGGGTCGTCGAGATCGTATCTAGATAGGATACTGTGTAGGACAGTAGATAGAGATAGCATAGGATGTCCACAATTCCACATAGTCAGCTACACGGATCACAAACTTGTGACATGTACGCTAGACTTAGGTAAGACACTTAGGCAGGGTCCCGGATACTGGAAACTAAACGCGTCTTTCCATCGAGACAAGTTTTCAGAGACCGGATTAGCACACTAGTAAAGAGGGCTTTGACGGGAGCCATCATCAACAACAAATGGTGGTTTGCCCTCAAGAGCAGTAAAAGCAGAAGCGATTAGGTACAGCAAAGCACTAGCCATAGATAGAAATAGAGTAGAGGGTGAGCTAGTTAAGAAGCTAGAAGAGGCAATTAGAAGCGGCATCGCATCCGACGTTTTGGCGGCGAGGTTGGCCCTCGACCAACACTTCAACGCCAAACACGAAGGATGTGCTGTCAGAGCTAGGATGCGTGCTCTAAGGAACGAAGGTGTTGGAGCCGCGAGAGAGGCCCGGGTGGCAGAGGCGCAACAGGGCAACAAAGCCACCATTCGGTCACTGGTAGATGAACAGGGGCGCGAATTGCTCGAGCCAAGTAAAATGTGTGAGGCCTTTCAGCAGCATTTTGCCCGACTGTTCGGAACGAGTGGAGGGCAAGAACGTAGGGTGGACTTCAGTGCCTACCTACATAGCCTACCACGACTCTCGACAAAAGGGGCAGGGTGCTGCGAAGGTGCCATCACGGCGGCGGCGGAAGTGCGGGAAGCGATGGCAGAATGCTCGAGGGACAAATCACCGGGTTTGGATGGTCTACCCTACGAGCTTTACAATTGTATGCCAGACTTGTTTGGAGATCTCTTGGCGGCGGTGTACTGCAACTGGCAGCAAAACGGGAGCATTCCTGGTTTTGTGAGCCGAGGAGCCGTAACACTGCTGAAGAAAGATCTAAACAAGGGAAATGTAATAGATAACTTAGGCCCATCACTCTGCTTAATGCAGACTTGAAAATTTTGGCCAAGGTGCTAGCCAAGAGGTTGGCGCTTGTCATCGAGAAACTGGTCGACAAGGCGCAAACATGCGCCGTGCCAGGCCGGACCATCCATGACAACCTCCATCTGATGCGCTACATCATAGACAGGGTAGTTAACGAACCTGGCATGGGTGGGGCCCTGATCAACTTGGATCAATCGAAAGCCTTTGATAGGGTAACCATCGATACTTGGAGGCAGTCCTGAGAGCGGCTGGTTTCGGTCCCGTCTTCCGCGGCTGGATAGCTGCCTTGTACAGAGGCATCCGTTCGGTAATTCGCGTAAATGGACATCTATCGAGACCTTTCCACATTGCACGTTCGGTCCGTCAGGGATGCCCCCTCTCGGCGCTTCTATACGTATTGACTCTTGAGCCACTATGCGGAAGCTGACGAATCTAAGGGGCATCCGCGAGAATTGGGATGCGGGACGAGCGTGTCTGCATACGCGGACGACGTCCCGTCATAGTGTCTAGCCACGAGCACATCGAGCTGGTCGGCGAGACACTGAAAAAGACAACTACGATCGGTGACAGGAGCGAAAATCAACCGGGAAAAGTCAGTGGGCTTGCGACTAGGCACCTGGAGAAGCAAGCCCATGCCGTCCACCAGCGCCTCCGTCGTGGGACGCTGGACCGACGGCCCGGTTGAGTTGCTCGGGGTCTGGTTTGGTCCGGACCTCCAAGTGGAGAAGAACTGGAACGAGATAACGAGTAGGGTGGTCACTCTCTCGCCCGGCAATGGGCCGAGAGGAAACTGTCCCTAAAAGGTCGAGCGGAGGTGGCGAACACGTACATCGCGTCCGTCATCTACTACCGCCTGACCGTCGTACCTTGTCCCGACCCTACCATCACAAACTACAACGCATCCTCTTCGCTTCTTGTGGAAAGGATGCGTCCCGATGGTCAGGCGATCCATTTGCTGTCAACACCCGTTAAAAGGAGGGCTGGGCATGCCGTGGTTGATGATGCGCAGACACGCGCTGAGACTGCGACATCTCTGGCTCTATGTAGATGACGGTGAACAGGTGTGGTCGCCGTTTGTGAGGCACGCTTTCCCGCAGCTCGTCTCCATGACCGAACTGCAGTCGTGGATCAAAAAGAGGCCGAGGAAGGGCGAATGGCACCGCGAGTGTCGCGTTGTGCTCTCAAGCAACTCTGGCCGTCCTGGGTCGACCTTAAGTGACTTCAACACAACCAAAGCATTCTATAGGGGTTTAGTGGAGGGAGGTACGACGACGAGCTCGGGGCCGACCTGACGTCGACGAGGAGTACCTGACCCGCCTGTTCAGGACGACTTTCGGGCCAGGGCCATGGACAACTTCCAGAGATCCCTGGCTGGCAGTGCTACCGAGAAGCGCTACCCGTTCGGGATAAGCTCTACAGACACGGCTCGAAACCACGGGCCGACCTGCCCGAGATGCGGTCAGAGCGACGAAACCGTTCTGCACGCACTCGTTCAGTGTCCAACAATTTCCGACCTGTGGGCTTATGTCGAACAACTGCTGTCACGTGTGAGACGAGTCGGTTTATCAGCGGAGTCTATCGTCAATATTGTCACACCTTCCTTCCAAACGGGAAGGAAGAGCTATTTTCATCATCCTTGTGGCTATGGCGAAAGAATGTATCTGGTGGACGCGTCTGAAAGGATTGGAGACAAACACTTTCCTCTCTGTCAATCTCTCATCAACTTCTTCAAGTACCACTTGAAAAGGAAAGTGAGAGTAGAGAGGCAAGTTTTGTCTAGCGAATGTTTTAAAAAAAGATGGGTGATGTAGCAAGAATGGCACGTATGAATGACGAAGCCACCTGAGCATAGTCCTATGAACCCAGAAATCGAAAACAGAGAGTTGGCTTATTTGCAAAAAAAAAAAAAAAAAAGAAATATAAAATGTGACTTCATTGACCGAGGTTACCGTGGTCTTTTCCGTAGGCTTTTCTTTCCACGGGTACACCTCACCTGTCCTCCCCTTTTACACTTCATATTGACATTTCTGTGATAACGATCCCTATTGATTAATTTTTTTTTTTTTTTTTCCCTCTCCCCCTTTTTTTTTTTTAACCAACCCCCCCCTTTTTTGTCCTCTTTCTCTCCTTTTACGATCCCTTTTGATCGAAACTCCCCCTCCTCTTTTTTTTTTTTTTTTTTTTTTTTAAACCTTCAAAAGAAAAGCTCTACCTTGTAATTTGTTCTATCTGTGTGCAGCCCGTGTGGCTAATAAAGAAACATATCTATCTATCTATCTATCTATCTATCTATCTATCTATCAATCTATCTATCTATCTATATCTATCAATCTATCAATATATCTATCTATCTATCTATCTACTATCTTATCTATCTATCTATCTATCTATCTATCTATCTATCTATCTATCTATCTATCTATCTATCTGTCTACCTACCTACCTACCTACATACATACCAACCTATCCATCTCTCTGTATATATGTGTGTGTGTGTGTGTGTGTATGTATATATATATACATGTATATGTGTATTTATATTTATATAGATAGATACAGATATTTGAGACCAAAGATATATGCATACATACATATTCATGCATGTGTGTAGGTGTATAATGTGCATAGATGCATGTGCATATACATACACACACATATACTACAGCTGTGTGTGGGTGATGATGCAGTGTTTGGGAAAAGTGCTTCACCAGCACACATGTGCACACATGTGCACACATGTGCAAGCAAGCATGTGTGGCATGCATGAGCATGCATCACTCGCGTGTTTGTTTTCATTGTCCCTAGAGGGCCGGCAGCTCGTGGCTGGATGGATGGCTGGGTTGCAGGCAGGCAGGCAGGCAGGCAGGCAGGCAGGCAGGCAGGCAGGCAGGCAGGTTGGTTGGTGTGCTGACCATCACAGTTCCTCCTTATACTATAAACTCCAAGTATGATTGGTCCAAGGAATATATTTTCTCTCCCTCTCCACAGATCCCGCAATCTGCTATTTCTATATATTTCTAAAAGCTATGACTCAACTTTTACTAAGGCTCGCAGCTTTAGAGATCCTTAAAGTTACCGTCTTTTATTATATTATATTTACATTCTATGATTTTTCTGTATTTGTTTATTTTTTGTTTTTTTTTCTTTTTTATGTGTAATGTATACACATAGTGAAATACAAGACTTTTATCAGAAATAGATCTCAGTCCTGTGTTTTTGTTATGTTTATATTTGTTATTGTCTTGTTATTTTTTAATAATTTGTTTAGCTGTTGTTTATCTCTTACGATTATTATTTATATTATTTTTACAAATTTTCTGTATTTTATTCCTGTTTTTTTTTTAAGTGTTGTTGTTGTTGTGAGAACCAATTTTCATCTAATTTATTCATGTTAGTTTCTCAATGTAACAAGAATATTCTTTAGGATCAAATTCTGTTGCCTCCATGCAAATCTACACATGTGTATACACGCATTTACATTTTATGTTTACTTATTTAGCTGAGGTGTATATATGATTGGATTGTTAAGAAGCCTGCCTGCTAGCCACATGGTACCAGGTTCAGTCCCTTCGTGCAGCACCTTCAGCAAATATCTTCTACTATAGCCCAGGGCTGACCAAAACCTAGTGAATGTATTTGGTAGATAGAAACTGAATAAAAATGTGTGTATATAGGTGCAGGAGTGGCTGTGTGGTAAGTAGCTTGCTTACCAACTACACGGTTCCGGGTTCAGTCCCACTGCGTGGCATCTTGGGCAAGTGTCTTCTACTACAGCATCGGGCCGACCAAAGTCTTGTGAGTGGATTTGGTAGATGGAAACTGAAAGAAGCCCATCGTATGTGTGTGTGTGTATGCATGTGTGTGTGTTTGTACGTGTGTGTTTGTTTCCCCCACTATTGCTCTACAACCGATGTTGTTGTGTTATGTCTCCATAACTTAGCAGTTCGGCAAAAGAAACTAATAGAATAAGTACTAAGCTTACAAAAGAATAAGTCCTGGGGTCGATTTGCTCAACTAAAGGTGGTGCTCCAGCATGGCCACAGTCAAATGACTGAGATGAGTAAAAGAGTAAAAGGATATCTAAGAGTGTGGGTTTCTGTGCCTGTATTTGTTTCCCAAAACTGCTTTACAACAAGTGTTTGTTTGTTAACATCTCTATAACTTAGTGGTTCAGTAAACAACAGCAATAAAATAAGTACAAACTAAGCCAGACATGGTTCATCATCAAGCAGCTGACAGATGCTAATTTACATTTGAGCCCACATTTGATAACAAAAAAACAAGGGAGGTAACCACAATGCAACAACCCTTTCAATACCAACCTGGCTGAAACAGCCCCTAGCTCTGCAGTACAAATGTTTTGTTTTCAAAAGTTCTGAATTAGAATCTTCCACCAAAACTTAGTCACAATTTATGTTCCTAACACTAGCTTAATGATAATTAAGTTATTTTACTAAATTGTTGGTTATATTTTAAAATTAACTGAAAGAAACACAAAGCATCTCAACAGAAATAGGGTAACAAAAGGGTTAACAAATGATTAATTTAACCCTTTTGATACTAACCCCTTTCATGACCAACCCACCTGGAACTGGTTCTCGCTCTGTAGTACAAATGTCTTGTTTTCAAAAGTTCTGAATTAAAATCTTCCACCAAACCTTAGTCACAATTTATGTTCCTAACACTAACTTAATGATAACTAAGGTATTTTACTAAATTCTCTGTTATATTTAAGTAATTGAAAGAAACACAGAGCATCTCAACAGAAATATAGTAATGAAAGGGTTAATATGGGAGGTTAAACAGGTATGTAATTATTATCATTCTTTGATACTAACTTCTTACAACCTTTTTGACTGTGTATGTGTGTGTGTGTGTGTGTGTGTGTGTGAGAGAGAGAGAGAGAGAGAAAGCTTGAGTGAACAAGTGAGAATGAAACGAGACGCAAAATTTGGATAAACGTTATTTTCCTTGTGAAATTAGATGGGCCATCCAGAAAGTGGCTGCGGTTTGCCCATGACTGGACGAAGCCCTTATAGGAGAAGCTCCTGTGTGGCCACCATTCAATGATTGAAACAAAGTCGATGATATACACATATGGTTTAATCCTGTCAGCCTGTTTAGCTAAAAGTTGTCTCCATATCTTGCCAAAGGAGTTGATGTTACAAGATGGCGGCGTACAATACTGTTCCAATTGATCAGGTTTTATGTTGATGTGATGTGACTTCAGGTTATTCTCAAGAAATTTTAAAATCACTGGGAAATATATTGATTCTCATTCCATTGATTAGCGATCACTTATTTCTGAATATGTGTATTTTAGGAACACATTGCCATTGTGAAAAAGAGGACTTGTTCTCTTGTGATGTACACAACAATCACTATCATATTTGTATTTAAATCTGTTGGAATATATTAAGGATATGCTTGCAAATCATTGTTTCAGACCTCGCTGTTCACAGTGCACATAACGATTATTTTTTATTGATTAGGAGATATCAGCACTGATCAGAAAATAGTTTGTTGACGGAAATTATAAACTAAGTCACCGAGTTGTTTAGTTTCAAAGGTCCAGGTAATTCTGACTGATGAGACAAAATATTTTGAAACACCTGTGTCTCAAAATCACTTGCGTCCATGAGCTGAGTGTGCTACAAACTCATTGTCGTCGTAAAAGGAAGTTGTTCTCATATGACGTACACGGTAGCGATTAACATATTCGCGTTCGATTCTGCCGGAACATATGAAGAATGAAAATGTACCTCACCGTTACTTATACAAGAATTTACGAATAATACAAATAGCATACATGTCAGACACACTCAAGTAAGCACACACACATACACACAAACATACACACATACACACAAACATACTCACACAAATACACGCACACACACACACACACACAAACACACACATACAGACACACACAAACACAAGCACACAAACACACATACAAACACACACACAAATGCACACACATGCACATCGTCTTTCTCTCTCTCTCCTCTCTCTCTCTCTCTCATGCACACACATATATGTATACACATACATCAACATGAATTATATACATATGACAATGTACGTGTACAAATATTTTTTTGTACGCATTGTGTGCACACGAATCTCCAAAATACATAAAAATGCAAACTTTTCGACGTTAGAAAATGGATAAACATGTCTATAAGTAATATGTTTGTGAATAATACATGACCAAGAGCTTGTATGCAGCACAAAGATATGCTGATCGAATCACCGATTTATTGATTAACCAACCGATTGACCGACTTTCTACCTGTAGGCCTATCTATCTATCTATCTATCTATCTATCTATCTATCTATCTATCTATCTATCTATCTATCTATCTATCTATCTATCTATCTCTATCTATCTATCTATCTATCTATCTATATCTATCAATCTATCTATCTATCTATCTATCTATCTATCTATCTATCTATATCTATCAATCTATCTATCTATCTATCTATCTATCTATCTATCTATCTATCTATCTATCTATCTATCTATCTATATCTATCAATCTATCTATCTATCTATCTATCTAACATACCCCTACCCCCTTCTGATTCCTCAGAAATTTCGTCGGAAGACGAAACCAGTGAGGAATGGCAAATAGCTACAAAAAGAAGGAAAATAAAGAGCAGAAACACAACCAACCAAATGCAAACACGAACAAAGCAGGGGGAAATACATCTCCCAAGACATTTCAAACCAACGCAAACAACAGCCATACCAACACCACAAAAACATATACAGCAAACATGCTCACAGCCATAGACACCAAAAACACAATTTGATGGAATACATCCAATCAAAAACAAACATAACAGAAGATGACATAAAAACAAACAATCACCCATACACAACACCACCAGACCACATCAAAATATTACACATCTCCAAAGTCTGCACCACACACTCAAAGGCATTTTCCCCAGTGCGGTTGGTAAATGCCAAAAATATCTCACAAAGAAACTGTACTGGGATCTTCTCGAGGACAAACCAACGGAGGAGAAAGCAAAAACTTTCGAGCAGTAAGTAACCCTCTGTATCTAATTCATTAGAACTATGATCAAGATTGGTTGTGTAAATGCGCGTGGCTTGGGGTCCCCTTGGAAACAAGGGTACCTCTTAAATGACATAAAGTCACATAAGTTAGAAATCATAGCCATAAGCGAGACCAGACTCCACAATCCGCGGCCCTAAAGACCATGTTTGGCGGACAGTTCAACATTTATTTTTCCCCCTGTCTGCCGAGAATGGGCGGTAGTGGCACCGCGGTACTTTTACACAAGAGTCTGGATCTCAATGTAAGGACAATATTCGTAGACCCGGAGGGTAGACTGGTCGTCCTGGATGTCGACGGCAGCAATGGGTGCGCTTTTCGACTCGTATCAGTTTACGCACCGCCCTTAACAGGTCGGGCGGATTTCTTTCAACGTCTAGAAGTTTTCTTGGGAACGTCTCGTCCTTTACTCTTAGTGGGGGATTGGAATGCTACCTTGGACACACATGTAGACAGATAGGAATAGACGGGGATGCAAATGCCTCAGAGACCTGCTCAGACGCTTTCAACTGTCTGACAGGTTCCGACTAGACCACCCGAATGCGCCAACGTGGACATGGAGCAACCGCATCGGGTCGTCGAGATCGTATCTAGATAGGATACTGTGTAGGACAGTAGATAGAGATAGCATAGGATGTCCACAATTCCACATAGTCAGCTACACGGATCACAAACTTGTGACATGTACGCTAGACTTAGGTAAGACACTTAGGCAGGGTCCCGGATACTGGAAACTAAACGCGTCTTTCCCATCGAGACAGGTATTCAGAGACCGGATTAGCACACTAGTAAAGAGGGCTTTGACGGGAGCCATCATCAACAACAAATGGTGGTTTGCCCTCAAGAGAGCAGTAAAAGCAGAAGCGATTAGGTACAGCAAAGCACTAGCCATAGATAGAAATAGAGTAGAGGGTGAGCTAGTTAAGAAGCTAGAAGAGGCAATTAGAAGCGGCATCGCATCCGACGTTTTGGCGGCGAGGTTGGCCCTCGGCCAACACTTCAACGCCAAGCACGAAGGATGTGCTGTCAGAGCTAGGATGCGTGCTCTAAGGAACGAAGGCGTTGGAGCCGCGAGAGAGGCCCGGGTGGCAGAGGCGCAACAGGGCAACAAAGCCACCATTCGGTCACTGGTAGATGAACAGGGGCGCGAATTGCTCGAGCCAAGTAAAATGTGTGAGGCCTTTCAGCAGCATTTTGCCCGACTGTTCGGAACGAGTGGAGGGCAAAACGTAGGGTGGACTTCAGTGCCTACCTACATAGCCTACCACGACTCTCGACAAGAAAGGCAGGGTGCTGCGAAGGTGCCATCACGGCGGCGGAAGTGCGGGAAGCGATGGCAGAATGCTCGAGGGACAAATCACCGGGTTTGGATGGTCTACCCTACGAGCTTTACAATTGTATGCCAGACTTGTTTGGAGATCTCTTGGCGGCGGTGTACTGCAACTGGCAGCAAAACGGGAGCATTCCTGGTTTTGTGAGCCGAGGAGCCGTAACACTGCTGAAGAAAGATCTAAACAAGGGAAATGTAATAGATAACTTTAGGCCCATCACTCTGCTTAATGCAGACTTGAAAATTTTGGCCAAGGTGCTAGCCAAGAGGTTGGCGCTTGTCATCGAGAAACTGGTCGACAAGGCGCAAACATGCGCCGTGCCAGGCCGGACCATCCATGACAACCTCCATCTGATGCGCTACATCATAGACAGGGTAGTTAACGAACCTGGCATGGGTGGGGCCCTGATCACTTGGATCAATCGAAAGCCTTTGATAGGGTAGACCATCGATACTTGGAGGCAGTCCT
>NW_021835749.1:25000-35000 GCF_006345805.1 Octopus sinensis
TGTAGGTATATATATATATATATATATATATATATGTGTGTGTGTATATGTGTGTGTGTGTGTGTGTGTGTGTGTGTGTATGCGTGTATATATATGTATTCATATATCTTCCTCTCTACCAGTACTTATTGCACAGATAGACATGTTGAAAAGAAAGATAAGAAAGAGTGGGAGATGTAACTTTATGCATATCTATCTATCTATCTATCTATCTATCTATCTATCTATCTATCTATCTATCTATCTATCTATCTATCTATCTATCTATCTATCTATCTATCTATGTATCTATCTAGCATGAGAGGCAGAGAGAGAAACATATATATATAATACAAAAACGATACATATATATGTTCGTTTGTTGGTATGTGCTTGTCTTTGTGTTTCTAGGTGTGTATTAGAGGAAAAGACAGTGCGGGAGAATAGAGAAAGGAGAACGTAGGTTGATCTGCCAGAAGTGTGAGTACTCTTTCCAAAGCACTACAACCACCGCTACCATACTACAAGTAACATCGCCATCATGCACCCCTTCATTCTCTCAAACGACGTTGTGCCAACAATTCTGGTGGTGGTAATTATCATAGCAGACCCGGTTGTAGTGTTGGTAGTAACAATGAGTATAGTGGCAGCGGAGGTGGTACTGGTGGTGGTGGTGGTGGTAGTAGTAGTATTGCCTATGGTAGTCAGGGTATTTGACGTAGTAATGGTAATAGAAATTATTGTAGTTTCGGTAATGTTGGTTGTAGTAGTGGTGGTATTTAGTGTAGACTTGGGGGTGGTTGTAACGGCCGTAGTGTAAGTCGTACCGTTTGTAATAGTAGTGGTATTGGTCGTTGAGGTAGTGGTGATGGTGGTGCTAATAATTGTGGTATTAATGGTGATACGGCTGTTGGTTGTAGCGATAGTCGTAGAAGTAGTAGCAAAGTTGTAGTTGCGGTAGTTTTAGAAGTGGTAACTGCGGTTGTGTTCGTGTCATCTGATCAATATTACGCACGGTGTTAAAATATAAAGAAAATATAATAGATGCAGGCATAGCTGTGTGGTTAAGGAGCTTTCATTGCAACCACATTGTTCCGGGTTCAATCCCACAGTGCGGCACCTTGGACCAGTGTCTTATACTATAACCCCAATGCCTTATGAGTAAATTGGTGGGCCGGAGTCCATTCTATACATGTATCAATTTGGCAAAGAATACACAGAGAATAAGTACCAGGCTTTAACAAAAATAAAACTTAAGTCCTGAGGTCGATTTATTCGCCTAAAGTCCTTCAATGCGATGACCCAGTATGGCCGCAGTCCAGTGTCTGAAAGAAGTAAAAATTAAAAGAAATAAAAACACTACAATTCTTTCTGTCCTTTGTTGTTGTTTACGATCCAGTTAGTTCCTTTCCTGACCATCTTTGGTTTTGTACATTAAGGACTACATTCATCAGCGTAGCGGTTGCGGTGGCGATAAAGACAATGGCTGCTGTTGCTGCTGTTACTACAGCTCAACCAAACCAACCACAGCCGTCACTTGCAAGCGAATAGATATTCGGTAGCATGTACCCTGCATTCGTTGATTGGTTTAAGCGATAGGGTAGCCACAAGAAGCCACATACACTCTCTTAGCTTCAGACCTTCGACTCAACGGAACATCAAGGATGTGGTTGCTGGAGAGAGAGAGAGAGAGAGAGAGAGAGAGAGGGAGGGAGGGAGGGAGAGAGAGAGAGAGAGTTGCTCTAGTACCTGGCTGGTACACACTGCAATTGAGGACACTGGAGAATTAAGTGATTAAAAGCCTTGCCCAAGAACAAATCGCGCTGTCCTCTCCTGGTATCGAAATCACAACTTTATGTTCTTAAGCTAGACGCTTCAATTACCACACACATACACACTCACACACATCCAAAACAGTAAACTACAAGGCAATCGATTATGTTCTTATACTCATGCACGCACGCACACACACACACAGATATATTCAAAATCGTCAAATTCACGATCGACAAGTACTATACACACACACATGCACGTACAAACAGGAGCGCGCTTGCACACACCCAGACATGCACATAGAGCGAACAAACACATGAATGTACACACATGGCAGACGCTGATTGGCTGATCAGCGTCTTCGCGTTGCATATCCGGTTCCAGATGCATTTGCAATGATGTCATCGATCTCTGCAGAAAATGCAAAGTTTAAAGTAAGTTCTTAAAGCAACACAACCGTCATCGAAGAGTAGATAAAAAGCACATCAGTAGTCATTTGCCATTCCATCGTTTTGTCTTGAAGCTATCGGCATATTTAAATAACAACGTAACCTAGGATGGCCGAATGACACAGACATTCGATTCGACGAATCAAAATACCTAAATTCTTCACCTCTCTCACAGTAATTACGCTTAGAGAAACATTTCTCTTCGAACCTTTCCCATTGATTAGTTCTTCACGACTGCAAACAGCCACTGTTTTCCTTGAGATAACGGAGTTTTACTGTTAATATTCTAAACTGTTTTGAATTCGCCATCTTTGTTCATCTGATTTGATTGTTGTCGTTGTTTAGTGTTACATAGACACTGATTGAGCATTTCTTTAATCACAGACTTTTGTGTCACCACCGTTCAATCCTATGTGTGTGTGTGTGTGTGTTGTGTGTGTGTGTGTGTATGTGTGTGTGTGTAATATGTATGTTTATATATAGGAGTGGCTGTGTGGTAAGTAGCTTCCTTACGAACCACATGGTTCCGGGTTCAATCCCACTGCGTGGCACCTTGGGCAAGTGTCTTCTATTATAGCCTTGGGCCGACCAAAGCCTTGTGAGTGGATTTGGTAGACGGAAACTGAAAGAAGCCCGTCGTATATATGTATATATATATATATATATATTATATATATATATATATATATATGTATGTATATGTATGTATATGTATGTATATGTTTGTGTGTCTATGTTTGTCCCCACAACATCGCTTGACAAACAATGCGGGTTTGTTTACGTCCCCGTAACTTAGCGGTTCGGCAAAAGAGACTGATAGAATAAGTACTAGGCTTACAAAGAATAAGTCCTGGGGTCGATTTGCTCGACTAAAGGCGGTGCTCCAGCATGGCCACAGTCACAGAAGCCTTTTAGCTTTTACATGTTTTAGTTAGGGAACTGCGGCCATGCTGGAGCATTGCTTTGATGGATTCATTCAAACAAATCCACCCCAGTTTTTATTTTCAATTCAGGTACTTATTCTACCGGTTTACTTTTTGCCGGACCGCTATATTATGGAGGTGTAAACAAACCAACACTGGTCGCCAAACGGTGGTGGAGACACACACACACACACACACATATTTATAATGGACTTTCTTTCAGCTTCCGTTTACTAAATCCAACTCACAAGGCTTTGGTCGACCCAGGACTATAGTTGAAGACAAGGTGCCGCGCAGTGAGACTGAACCTATAACCATGTGACTGGGAAACAAACTTCTTACCGCGCAGCTACGCCTGCCTCTATAATAAAAACAAGAACGGGAGAGACAAAAAGATCGCCGACTGCTTTTTAAACTTTTTCTTTTATTTTCAATTTTTTTGTTTGTTTTTAGAAGCCCAAAAAGTAGAGCGGCAATGATTAACATAATTATAACGATTATTTCATTGGCGTTTTAAGATCAAGCCCGCATCATGGTGACTGGAAGGAGACCCGCGTTCGTCGGTGCACGTGCAAGTAATTTTTCCCACCAAAAAGGGGGAAAAGAAACATTATTAGTGCATTACCGATAGATAATGACTCACCCCCCCCCCCCGTATGTATTATCCCAGGCATTTGCATATATGCACAACACAGCATTTACAGCGGTAATGACTCAATTTTTTTTTCCACGGATGGTGAGGGAAAATAATATAATTTTGTCTTTTAACAAAAAAATATTTTCTTTCTTGTTTCTTTAATTTTTTTCGTACTTTTTATTGTTAATGGTGAACTAGCAGAATAGCTAGACTGTCGGGGGGAAAGTGTGTGGCGGTAGTTTCCCTTCACTTCGTCCTCGGCTCTTATATTTTCTAGGTTCAAATGTTGCCGGGGTCAATTCTGCCTTACATCCTGTCGGACTCAAGAAAATAAACCGAGGACTGGGGTCGATGTAATTGACTAACACATCTACCCGCAAAATGCTGGTCTTGTGCCTATCGTAGAAAAGGTTATCATTGGGCGAAATGCTTCGTGGCATTTCGACTGCCTTTACGTTCTGAGTTCAAATTGCGCCAACGTCGACTTCTCTTTTTATCCTTTCAGGGTCAATAAAATAAGTACCAGCTGAAGTACAAGTTAAAGGGGAATTCGATTACATCGACTTACCCCCTCCCCAAAATTGTTGTCCTACCAAAATTTGAAATCTTTTGTTATTTTTTTCGTGTGTAAAGGCACCGAGCTGGCAAAATCGTGAGCACACCTTGCGAAATTTCTTCTGGCTTTACGTTGAGAGTTCAGATACCACCGCAGTCGATTATATCTTTCATTCATTCAGGGTCAATGAAATACAATACCAGTCAAGTACTGGGGTCGGTCTAAACGACTTGCCTCTTCCCGCAAAATTTTAGGCCTTGTGCCTATAGCAGAAAGAATTATTATTTCCAGGACGGGGCGAGCTGGCAGAATTGTTAGAGTGTCGGAAAAAATGCCCCATGGTAGTTTTTCCGGTTCTTTACATTCTGAGTTCAAATCATTGCACCGAGTTCAGCTTTGCTTCTCACTCTTCTGGAATCAATAAAATATTAGGCCGTGAAGAAAGTTCTTGCGGAATTTTTAATTTTGGTTTTAAATGATGTATTTTCAAATATTTCGTTAAATTACTTTGACTTTATACATCATTTTAAAGCCCATTTTCGCTCTATCTAATCGTGTTACTCTTTCTCTTTTTGAATAATTAGGCAACATGTATATATATATATATATATTATATATATATATATATATATATATATAATATATATATATATATATATACACACACATATATATATATATATATAATATCCACATCGGACCTCTGCATGGTCTCCATCTATCAAATTCCGTATTCAGTTCGCAAGGCTAAGGTCATTTTCACTTGCTAAAGACGCCGAGCGATGGGATCGATCTCAGAAGTAGCCGCATTAAAATCGAACTATTTAACCACGTAATATTTGATACTCCAAGAAGTGTGTGGCAGGGGTGAAATAAACCACGAAAGGTTCGCAAGAATTCCTGAAGTCGCAAATAGTGGGTTACATCACAGGGTCCAATTTCTCTATTTTCCTAAAGTACAAATATTTTTTTATGCAACTGAAAAGCAAATATTTGCAAACGAAAGGTTGCTTTTGTTGGAAAAAATTATCGCTTATTCCATAAGCCACATAGCCATTCAATCTTTTATCATTAAATATAAAATTGCAAAATAAAATTACGACAAAGAAACCACATACACACACACACACACACGCACACCTTCAACTTTCTAGTGGTAGCGGTGCTACAGTAAACATATGCATACACTCTTACAAAAGCTTTGTAAGAAAACGTAACTGAAACGTATATTTATTTTGCGAAATATACGATGATTCTTTTTCTAAAATTCCATTAAACGTATCAGATTTTCAACAGATTCAATATACACAACGTTTGTTTTCTTTTTTCCACCCCCTTTTCTGCTTTCAAAAGCAAACAGTTTTCATAATTCTGCACCACCACCCACACACATACGTGTATCGTAAAAAGAAAGAAGAAGAAAAAAAATCTCAACAACAACTATTGCGAAACCTTTGCCTGTTTACCGTTTGTCTTTGAGATTAATTGATGGATATTGGAGAAGACAAGTTGATAGGAAAGTGTAAATTTTTAAAACCAAACATGTCATTTAGAATTATTTAGACGAGATAAGTGTTTACAACAATACAATAAAGAGAAGCTCAACTTTTATGACGGAGTTTTCTTCGCCATTCAGACGAAAGAAAAAAACTAAAATACTAAAAAAGGTCAGGAAAATTCTTCAAACGGAACTAATTCTATAGCTGGTTGAATCTGGTGTGACATTGAATCTCGAAGGAGAAGACACGTTTAATAAAACAAGCAAGGTAACAACAAATTAAACAAACTCATGTAATTCATACCAGATCGGTGTCTTAAAATGGTGGCGAGGGGGTAGTTAAATTGAAGATCACCATTTCACGAACTTCGCTGATGATTCAACTATCATTTCAAACTTCTGACACCAGTAGATAACTGGTGTATATTTTATCGATCCCAAAAAGTGGTGAGCTGGAAGAGTCGTTATGGCGCCGGACAAAATGCTTTACGTTCTGAGTTCAAATGCAGCCGAGGATGACATTGCCTTTCATCCTTTCGCGGTTGATAAAATAGGTACCAGTTGAATACTGAGGTCGATGCCATCAACTAGTTCTTCTCCACGAGATTTCAAGCCTTGTGTCGATATTTCTTTTACTTGTTTCAGTCATTTGACTGCAGCCATTCTTTGTTAGCCAGGTACTTATTCTATCGGTCTCTTTTGCCGAAGTGCTAAGTTACGGGGATGTAAACACAACATCGGAAGAGAGAGAGAAAGAGAAGGAGAGAGAGGAAGAAAGAGAACGAGAGAGAAAGAGAGAGAGAGAGAAAGAGAGAGAGAGAGAAAGAGAGAAAGAGAAAGAGAGAGAGAAAGAGAGAGAGAGACATTGTTAGTATGTCGGACGTAAGGCTTAGTAGCATTTCGTCCTGCACTTTACATTCTGAGTTCGAATCCCACCGAAGTCTACTACGCTTGTCATCCTTTCGGAGTTGACAAGTGCTAGACAAGTAGTGGGGTCGAAGTAATCGACGTACTCTCACCCAACGAAAAAAATTTCCGGAAATGAAACCTGCAACAGACTGGCGGCCCGATCGAGGGGATTGTAATGATTTTGGCCATTTGTACGCCATGAAAACCAAGTAACCAGCTTTGTAAGCCCCAGAACCGAAGAAAAATAAAGAGCCCAACCAGTTTATGCAAATGGGTGTCCCTTCCAATAATGCAAAATACTTGGAGAAGAAGAAATAAACGACACATAAATGCCTGAAATTGTATTAAAGATTCATTGAATTCGGTTTTAATTGAGGTGTATTCACTCATTTGAATATTCTTTTGTTGTTTTTTTTTGTAAAATTAAAACTATGTTTGTTATATCTTTTCTTTGATTCTATTTTAAAAAATACAAAAGACAAAAAAAAAAACAGACAGAAAAAAGAATCAGAATATTTCTTTGAATCTATTAACTATTTTCTGTCAAGAAGCCTAAAAATAGCTCTGTCGAAAGCAATCCTTCTTTTATGATGCTACGTTATAACTAAGAGTATTTTGGAAGCTAATAGCTCGCTCTTTGAACATCTCTCTCTCTCTAACATACCCCCCACCTCTCTTACATTGTGCTTTCTCGTCTTCGATATATATATATATATATATATATATATATCTATATATATGTTTCAGTTTCAAACAGCAAATAAAAGAAAAAATTGCTGCATAACATTAGGAGTGGGCAGTTTGCATAAAATACTTTCACACAAACATATTTTACATTGCATATATATATATATATATATATATATATATAATATACGCATCCACGTGTGTGTAATATATGTATGATTATTTTCCAAGCAAATAAAGGAGGGAAACACAGACGGACTTCCTAATTATGGAATGCCTTGATAATTAGATAAAAATCCCGAAGAAAACTTTTATAAATATGATTCATTTGACACAAGCCTAATTTCAAATTCCTTACGTTTATAAATCCTACACCGATACCACCACCACCACCACCACCACCACCACAACCACCACCACCACAACCAAAACCACCACCACCACCACCACCACCACTATTTCTACTACTATTGTTGCTTCTGCAGCAACAGCATCGTTGCTTTTGGAGCACATTGGTGCAGTCTTTCTTTTCAGATAGACTGTGCCTCGGATCAGTTGAGAAGCTAGAGCACGTGCCGCTGGAGATAGCCCTTGCGTTTCGGCTCCACCCCCACCCTTATACAGGCTTGTACAGCAGACCTAAAGGGGACAGCACCACAAAAGCTTCCCCCGTACCAGACCGCCCCTTCGTTCCTCACCATCTACGCAACTATCTAGGAAGTTATTCGTCACAATTTTTAAAACTGTCGGGCAGCGATCTCCAATATTTTCCTTACCAAGGGCCCACCCTTTATTTAAATGATCATTCGCACATAGCTCAAACTTTTGAAAGCCCTGCTTACCCAACAACTTTCGAACTCAGATCACTAACCCCGACTTCCTTCAACAATAGCTTTCTAAACACCCAGAGAGCAGCGGACCCCAAGTTGGAAACACCTAATGTAGCGTATAATTTGGAGAAAATTTGGCCACCACATTTAAGCGAGTGATTCACTACGAAAAGGTTCTATTCGGTTGTCCGGAAAGTTCGTGCCGATTTTTAAAAGAAAGAGAAAGGTCAATAAATACTTGCCATTACATTTTTAATCAACCAAATATGAACCATTTTGTTGGACAATGCATCTCCATCTTTCTTTTACCTTGAAAATACCCTCTTCCCAGAATTGACGTGGTTTCATGGCAAAGAATTCATCAAGGTATCTTTTTACGTCATCCAAGGAATTGAAATTTTTACCATTAAGACTATTCTGCAGAGACCTGAATAAGTGGAAATCCGAAGGAGCAATATCTGGTGAATATGGAGGGTGGGGTAACACATCCCAGCCGAGCTGTAGCAATTTTTGTCTGGTTCCCAAAGCATCAAGTGCCGAAAATGAACTTTCTTATCTTTCATTTTAAAGGGTTACAGAATTAACACAGGTTATAGGAACATAAACCTTCCACGAAAATATAGCTTAAACTGTGCTCTAAATGGAGGTGTAGTCAAATCCTATTTTATCGACTCAACCATGTTCTAAAATAAGTCGAAAGGTAAGCTACTATAAATTGGCACGAACTTTCCGGACAATCCAATATAATGTTGTTTAGTCCAAGATAATCCCGACTGAACGGTTCTCTGATCATTGATAAAAGTACAACACAGATTTTCCGGACCCTGATGGTTCGGAACTTCTTGTAACCAAACTAATTTCCAAGCAGGAACCACAAACTCCCATGGTCACCAGGCTAGTTTACTGGCACCTTGCACAGTACATTATTAATAAACTTGTATTATTCATACTAATAATGTACAGGTACGTTAGTAAATAAAGGTACCTGTATTCCATTTCATTATTGAAATAAGGCAATAAGCTGGCAGAATCGACGCTGGACGAAATGGTGAGCAGTATTTCGCTCGTCGCTCCGGTCTGAGTTCAAATTCCGCCGAGGTCGACTTTGCCTTTCAATTTTTCGGAGTCGATAAATTAAGCACCAGTTACGTATTGGGGTCGATCTAATCGACTATCCCTCTCCCCCAAAATTTCGGGCCTTCTATCTAGAGTAGAAAAGATTATTATTCAGTAGTTTTATTTTTATAGTGTGCTTTCACTTCACTTCCGAGCGCAGCTCTGAGTGCCTTGGGTATGTGCTGTGATTTGTTGTGGTGCTCTGATGGTTATTGTATGGAAAGTGTTCTGCGTAGTATGTGTGCAGTGCCTAGTAGTACAATTATTATTATTATTATTATTATTATTATTATTATTATTATTATTATTATTATTATTATTATTATTATTATTAATCATCATCATCATCATCATTATTATTATTATCATTATTATTACTATTATTATTATTATTATTATTATTGTTATTATTATCATTATTATTATTATTATTATTGTTATTGAGGCGGCGAGCTGGCAGAAACGTTAGCACACCAGGCGAAATGCTTAGCAGTATTTCGTCTGCCGCTACGTTCTGAGTTCAAATTCCGCCGAGGTCAACTTTGCCTTTCATCCTTTCGGAGTCGATTAAATAAGTACCAGTTACGCACTGGGGTCGATGTAATCGACTTAATCTGTTTGTCTGTCCTTGTTTGTCCTC
>NW_021835750.1:7500-15000 GCF_006345805.1 Octopus sinensis
AGAGTGGTGCCTCACAGACTATTGCCCCCCAAATCTTGAAAATGCATCATGTCAACAGCCATTGATGATCATCAATGATAATTCCATCCATAGCCATCTCGTCTTTTTCTTGGACAGTTCACATTAGCATTACTGTTACTCTTTACTGGTTTCAGTCATTTGACTGCGGCCATGCTGGAACACCGCCTTTAGTCGATCAAATCGACCCCCAGGACTTATTCTTTGTAAGTACTTTGTAGTACTTATTCTATCGGTCTCTTTTACCGAACCGCTAAATTCCGGGGACGTAAACACACCACCATCGATTGTCAAGCGATGTTGGCGGGGAGGACAAACACAGGCGCACAAACATATACACACACATACATACATATATATATATATATATATATATGTACATACGACGGGCTACTTTCAGTTTCCGTCTACCAAATCCACTCAAGGCTTTGGTCGGCCAGAGGCTATAGTAAAAGACACTTGCCCAAGGTGCCACGCAGTGGGAATGAACCCGGAACCATGTGGTTGGTAAGCAAGCTACTTACCATACAGCCACTCCTGCGCCTATGAAGGACACGTTAACTAATATCAATGTGTCCACTCCAAGAACCTGTTAACGTGTCCTTAGGTTGATTTGTACGCCCCCGTTACTAAGCGCTGAAGTGGAACGGTATTATGCTCTTACTAAGTCCACCTTGTCTCGCCTCCTTTGTGGTCCACATCTGTACTTATAGGTGTTTAGAAATAGAGTGGACAACGGTTAGAGTGCAACAGGCCTAAACCGGGCTTCAAGCAATGCATCACCGCATTTCGGTTGAATTGCGCAGTGAGGCTGCCCTCAAGCGAAGCAGACATGAGTCGTACCTAAGAAGATGGCTCGGTGGGCCGCACATCGATATTGAGCAGACTACTTACGTGTTGTAGGATGATCGTACTGTTGCATCAGGATTGACTTGGGGAAGAACAACAAGAACACGAACAAGAACAGCAGCACTACCATTAACCACCACCACCGCCGCTACCATCACAACAACCACTACTACAACTACCACCACAATCACAACCACAACCACCGCTACTACCACCACAACCAACTCCACTACAACTACCACGACAATCACAACCACAACCACAACCACCGCCTCCACCACCACTACCATAACAACAACCACCACTACAACTACCACCACAATCACAACCACAACCACCGCCACTACCATCACAACCAACACCACTACAACTACCACCACAATCACAACCACCACCACCACCACAACCATCATCACAACCACCACCACTACAACTACCACAACAATCACAAAGATTCACCACAACCACTAACATCACAAATACCACTAACAACTATTACCATAACCTTAACTAGCATAATTACTACTACCATCACAACCACAACCACCACAACCACCCCGACCACCACCACATTTGCGACAACCACCATCAACAACACCACAGCAATAACCAACACAGCAATAACCACCAATACCACCACTACTTCTACAAACACCACCACCACCACTACAACCACTACCACAACCTCCGCTACCACCACCAAAACCACTACCACAACCAACACTACTACTACAAACAACACCACCACAACCACA
Organism: Octopus sinensis; assembly: GCF_006345805.1. NCBI lineage: Eukaryota > Metazoa > Mollusca > Cephalopoda > Octopoda > Octopodidae > Octopus > Octopus sinensis. The sequence continues at coordinate 9,123 of NW_021835750.1, forward strand.
ACCTCCACTACCACCACTACCACCACTCCATCACAACCATCATCATCAGTACCACTACACTACCATCAACAACACCACAGCAATAACCAACACGGCAATAACTACCAATACCACCACCGAAACCACCCTCACCATCACTACCACTACCACCACTACTACTACCACCACAACCGCCACCATCACAACCGCCACTACCACCACCACCACCACCACCACCACTACCACCCACACTATACCAGCTGCTCACAATGTGACATACAATTGCTACTCGAGTCATCTCAATGATTCTAGCCAAATGCCAAAAATACAGATTTCTCTTTCTTTTTTCTCTTTTTTTTTCTCTCGCACAGATTACATGGAACAGGTTTCAATAGAGAAACGTTTAAATATCTTAATCCCATCATTTATAACAATTAATTGAATCTAGATATTCTTTCATAGAATCACCAACAACTGTCAGACTGCGCAGGAGACCTCTGCTTCGGGGGACCATAGAACGAGGATTATAATAGACAAAACACTGCAACATGTGCCGTTTCTTTAGAACAGCTGCCGTCTTCTAACAGATATCTTCAGATTTTTAAAAGAATTTCAGACATCAGTTTAGTAAATCTGTGATAAATTGTTCACATGGTTAATATATGGATATTTCAGTGGAGGCGCAATGGCCCAGTGGTTAGGGCAGCGGAATCGCGGTCATAGGATCGCGGTTTCGATTCCCAGACCGGGCGTTGTGAGTGTTTATTGAGCGAAAACACCTAAAAGCTCCACGAGGCTCCGACAGGGGATGGTGGTGATCCCTGCTGTACTCTTTCACCACAACTTTCTCTCACTCTTACTTTCTGTTTCTGTTGTACCTGTATTTCAAGGGGCCGGCCTTGTCACTCTCCGTGTCACGCTGTATATCCCCGAGAACTACGTTAAGGGTACACGTGTCTGTGGAGTGCTCAGCCACTTACACGTTAATTTCACGAGCAGGCTGTTCCGTTGATTCGGATCAACCGGAACCCTCGTCGTCGTAACCGACGGAGTGCTTCCACCACTCAAATCTGTGATATGGTTAATATATGGTTATTTCAAAGGCGGTGGGAGCTGGCAGAAACGTTAGCACGCCAGGCGAAATGCGTGGCAGTATTTCGTCTGCCACTACGTTCTGAGTTCAAATTCCGCCGAGGTCGACTTTGCCTTTCATCCTTTCGGAGTCGATTGAATAAGTACTAGTTACACACACTGGAGTCGATACAATCGACTTAATCCGTTTGTCTGTCCTCTCTGTGTTTTGCTCCTTGTGGTATTTCGTCTGTCTTTATGTTCTGAGTTCAAATTCCGCCGAGGTCGATTTTGTCATTCATCCTTTCGGGGTCGATTGAATAAGTACTAGTTACACACACTGGAGTCGATACAATCGACTTAATAATCCGTTTGTCTGTCCTCTGTGTTTTGCTCTTTGTGGTATTTCGTCTGTTTTTACGTTCTGAGTTCAAATTCCACCGAGGTCGACTTTGCCATTCATCCTTTCGGGGTCGATTGAATAAGTACTAGTTACACACACTGGAGTCGATACAATCGACTTAATCCGTTTGTCTGTCCTCTCTGTGTTTTGCTCTTTGTGGTATTTCGTCTGTTTTTACGTTCTGAGTTCAAATTCCACCGAGGTCGACTTTGCCATTCATCCTTTCGGGGTCGATTGAATAAGTACTAGTTACACACACTGGAGTCGATACAATCGACTTAATCCGTTTGTCTGTCCTCTCTGTGTTTTGCTCTTTGTGGTATTTCGTCTGTTTTTACGTTCTGAGTTCAAATTCCGCCGAGGTCGACTTTGCCATTCATCCTTTCGGGGTCGATTGAATAAGTACTAGTTACACACACTGGAGTCGATACAATCGACTTAATCCGTTTGTCTGTCCTCTCTGTGTTTTTCTCCTTGTGGCATTTCGTCTGTCTTTACGTTCTGAGTTCAAATTCCGCCGAGGTTGACTTTGTCTTTTATCCTTTCGGGGTCGATAAAACAGTTACGTACTGGGGTCGATGTAATCGACTTAATCTCTTTTTCTGTCCTTGTTTGTCCCCCTCTGTGTTTAGCCCCCTGTGAGCAATAAAGAAATACATTTAAGAATATTTCAAAGGCAGTGAGCTGGCAGAAACGTTAGCATGCCGGGCGAAATGCTTAACAACATTTCGTCCGTCTTTACGTCCTAAGTTCACATTCTGCCGAGGTCGACTTTGCCTTTCATCTTTCCTAGATCGATAAATATATGTTGATTACTGAGGTCGATAAAATAAGTATCGACTCATTACCACCTTCCCTGAAATTACTAGCCTTATATTAATATTTGAAGTCAAAATAGAAATACTTCAAACTACGGAAGGCGGTGAGCCGGTCGAATCGTTATGACATTGGCCAAAATACTTAGCGTTACTTCGTCCGTCTTTAAGTTCTGAGTTCAAGCTTTGCCTTTTATTCTTTCAAAGTCAATAAAATAAGTACCAGTTATGCACTGAGGTAAGTGTAATCGACTTACACCTCCCCACAATATTTCAGGCCTTGTGTCTCTCTCGGAAACAATAATGTATAACCAAATATTTAAGAAAAGCATCTTCTTAATCGTTCAGCGTAAGCGATCACAAGTTCGATTCCACCCACTGCGTGTCATGTTGGTCAAATGTCTTTTACCATTGCCTCGAGCTTCATCCCAAGGCTTTGTGAATGGTATCGGGTAAAAGGGAAGAATTCATCTGCCTGGAAGACCGGCAGATGAATTCTTGCTATGATTAAACGTCCAGCCTTGATATATTGTGTTACTCTGATTCTAGCCATGCTACCAACCTCACTCGATACATTGAGCAACCATCATCAAGTAAAAATCGAAAAACAAGGAGTGGTTGTGTGGTAAGTAGTTTGCTTACGAACCACATGGTTCCCAGTTCAGTCCCACTGCGTGGCACCTTGGGCAAATGTCTTCTACTATAGCCTCGAGCCGACCAAAGCCTTGTGTGTGGATTTGGTAGACGGAAACTGAAAGAAGCCCGTAGTATATATGTATATATGTATGTGTGTGTATGTTTGTGTGTCTGTGTTTGTCCCCCCCCCCAACGCCGCTTGACAACCGATGCTGGTGTGTTTACGCCCCCGTAACTTAGCGGTTCGGCAAAAGAGACCGATAGAATAAGTACTAGGCTTACAAAGAATAAGTCCTGGGGTCGATTTGCTCGACTAAAAGGCGGTGCTCCAGCATGGCCACAGTCAAATGACTGAAACAAGTAAAAGAGTAAAAGAGTATACCCAAGTCCCAAATTAAAGAAAAAAAACTGCAGAAATGTTTTAATGTATATAAATACATTTCGTTACCAATTTAAAATGTATAAATGAATTTCGCTTATATATAAAACACATATCGTTCTTCAAATCAATCTCTCATCGTTACATTCTGTCAACTCACCTCAGTCCACTATAAAACAACAGCCATCTGCAACATATCTATACAAAAAACAAAAAAGAAATACTCTAAACCAAATCGCTTTCTCATAAACAAAAAATAATAAAATGCTTTTGTTTTTAAAAAATTGCAAAACATGTTTTTTTTTTCAGCGCATCACACATTTTTTTAAAGTCTCATATGTTTGTCTTATTTTCATATTTTAAGATTAGTTACCAATCTTGAATGTAATCCGTGTTTAATGTTATAAAAATAGCAGGAGTAGTAAGTCTTAGAATTATTTTAGCAAAATCATTGACAGTGTAATGTGAACAGCGCGGTGGTCGAGCTGGCAGAAACGTTAGCACGCCGGGCGAAATGCTTAGCGGTATTTCGTCTGCCGCTACGTTCTGAGTTCAAATTCCGCCGAGGTCGACTTTGCCTTTCATCCTTTCGGGGTCGATAAATTAAGTACCAGTTACGCATTGGGGTCGATGTAATCGACTTAATACCTATGTCTGTCCTTGTTTGTCCCCTCTGTGTTTAGCCCCTTGTGGGTAATAAAGAAATAGGTATTTCGTCTGCGTTACGTTGTGAGTTCAAATTCCGCCGAGGTCGACTTTGCCTTTCACCCTTGTGGGTAGTAAAGAAATAGGTAATTTGAAATCGGTTTCAGATTACCGGGGGGTAGCTTGAAATGGGGGGGGGGGTACTTGAAATCTTTACACCGGGAGCACAATAACGATCTCTAATTAGGATTTGCAGACCTTATAAAAATGATTCTGACTCTGTATATCGACAGGCCTTGTAGAAATCATTAGTAAAGCTTGGGATTTTCGAATAAACTCTAAATACCATGGTGATGCTATATAATGATTTAAAGGCATCTGTTCTCTAAAATGGCAGTTAATCTCAGCGTTTTAATCTTATACGCGCGCACGCACACACGCACGAGGTGCGATGGGTAAATTATCGCCATTTTATATTTTGAATTTCACGTATGTGCATTGTTTGATTTTGCTTTTGTCGCCTACACAGTACAGTACGGTCAGTTGGGCACTGTCTGTACGAAAAACAGCACCATGACGCTATTCACTCAGCCATAAATTTGGAAACGACTTGCTATACTACTTCGCATTCGCATTCGCGTCGGAAGCTCCAAAACGAACATTTCAGTGGATTTGGGTGTCAATCTAAGGAAAATGCCCTTCTCCTTCTTCGGAACTTTCCAGGAAGTCCTTCCCCCTCTACGGAACTTCCCAGGTATACCTCCCTCTCCTCCACTTCCCCCTCTCTCCTCCTCAGAACTTCCCAGGAAGTCCTTCCCTCTACCCATCCTCCCATTTCTCGGAACTTCAGTCACCTCCACTTCCTCCCCTTCCCCTACTAGAAACTTTCCAAGAAGTCCTTCCCTCTACTCCGCTTCCTCCCCTTCCCCCTCCTCTGAACTTTCCAGGAGCTACTTCCCCTCCTCGGCACTTTCCAGGAACTCCTTCCCCTCCTCAACATTCCTCCCCTTCCCCACCACCTCGAAACTTTCCAGAAACTCATTCTCCTCCTCCACTTCCTCCCCCTCCTCCCTCTCAGGAACTTTCCTGGAAGTCCTTCCCACTATTTCCCTTTATCCCCATCAATCCACCTCGGTACTTAACAGTAACTCCTTCCCCTCTCCTCCTCCCCCTTCCGCCCCTTCCCACCTCCCCGGAACTTTCCTGGAAGTATTTACACCTCTTCCTCCCGCTCCACGAAACTTACACAGAAGTAATTCCTCCCACTCCTCGGAACTTACTTCCGGGTAAGTTCCGGGGCAGGAATTACTTCCGGGAAAGTCCCGAAAGGCGGAAGGGGACGAATTACTTCCGAGTAAGGGAAGAATTACTGCCAGGAATGCTCCGAGAAGGAAGATAGGACGGAGCTACTTCCGGATTCCGAGGGGGGAAGGGGAGGAATTACTTCCGGGTAAGTTCCGAGGTGAGTAATTAGTACCGGGTAGGGAAGGAATTACTTCCGGGAAGGTCCGAGGAGGTGGAGAAGAGAGGGAATTACTTCCAGGTAGAGAGGAATTACTCCTGGGTAGGGGAGGAATTACTTCCGGAAAATTTCCGAGGATGTAGGGGACTTACTTCCGTGTAGGGGAGGAATTACATCCGGGTTCCGTGGAGTGGGGAAGGGAAGGAATTACTTCCAGAAAAGTTCCGGGGCGGTGGAGGAAGGGGAGGAATTAATTCCGGGTATTTCAGACGGGGAGAATTACTTCTGGGAAAGTTCCGAGAAGGGGGAGGAAGGTGAGGAATTACTTGCGGGTAATATATAAATATATATATATATAGGCGCAGGAGTGGCTATGTGGTAAGTAGCTTGCTTACCAACCACATAGTTCCGGGTTCAGTCCTACTGCGTGGCACCTTGGGCAAGTGTCTTCTGCTATAGCCTCGGGCCGACCAAAGCCTTGTGAGTGG
>NW_021835750.1:20000-27500 GCF_006345805.1 Octopus sinensis
TGATTCAAAAACCATTTTAGATAGAAAATGTCGAAGGTTACCCGCGGGACTCGAACCCGCATCTTCTGTAAACATGACAGTCGCTCTACCAATGGAACGCCCAAGTGAGAAAATAGACTTGTTAAGGTGATCTCTACAAGTTTTCTGTAGGAGATTATCGCTAGCGCTGATTTTTTTTTACGACGTTTCGTATCAGGGTACGCCTGAAGTAAACAACAATATGATCTAAGTTGAAGAATTGATAATGAGTATATATGTCATATTCCAGGCATTTTTGCTCCTTCATCCTCACCCACCTAACCCATTAAAGCATTTATGAACTCATTGCTTAAATAGCCACTAAATATAGCAGTGTAACATTACTGGATATACCAATTTTACATACGGGGGTGGACTGAAAATTTCATAGGCTGACTAAGAAGTTCATAGGCTAAGTTCATAGGCTAAGAAGGTGTTATCATACAGTAATTAAACTTGGCATGCATTATGTTCAACCTTTACTGATGCTAACTGCATTTTTTCTTTCCAGATAAGCCCACGCTGGATACAGAAGTGAGGGCTTGGAAAAGTGGTACTAGAAACATTGACGGCGAGCTGGCAGAAACGTTAGCACGCCGGGCGAAATGCTTAGCGGTATTTCGTCTGTCGTTACGTTGTGAGTTCAAATTCCGCCGAGGTCAACTTTGCCTTTCATCCTTTCGGGGTCGATAAATTAAGTACCAGTTACGCTCTGGGGTCGATATAATCGACTTAATACCTATGTCTGTCCTTGTTTGTCCCCTCTATGTTTAGCCCCTTGTGGGTAATAAAGAAATAGGTATTTCGTCTGCCGTTACATTGTGAGTTCAAATTCCGCCGAGGTCGACTTTGCCTTTCATCCTTTCGGGGTCGATAAATTAAGTACCAGTTACGCACTGGGGTCGATGTAATCGACTTAATACCTATGTCTGTCCTTGTTTGTCCCCTTTGTGTTTAGCCCCTTGTGGGTAATAAAGAAATAGGTACTAGAAACATTTCGTGAAGATGGATAAAATTTGGCCCCGTTGTGTTATCAAATATATGCTGAAAAGGGGTTAGCCTCCGAGGACATTCATGCTGACATGGTTGTTACATTGGGGGATGAGGCTCCAGCTTTATCAACTGTGCAAAAGTGAGCAACTGAATTCAAGAGGGATACGGTGAGTCTTAGAACTGGCCCAAAGTCTGGACGTCCTGCCACAGCCACCGCCAAAGAAAATATCGACCGTGTTCACCATATGGCAAATGGTGTAGGCATCTCTTGTGAACGACATGAGAACATTCTGCATAACGAACTTGGCATGTCAAAGGCTTCCACTCAGTGGGTGTCATGACTTTTGACACCAGATCAAAAGCTCACCAGGCTGGTCATGTTGCAGGCGAATTTGACACTTTTTGAAGCAAATCCAGCTGGTTTTCTTGAACGATGGATGTTGGGTTCATCACTTTGAGCCAGAGACCAAACGGCAGTCCATGCAGTGGAAACACTCGTCTTCTCTCCACTAAAGAAGACCAAGGTGGTGTCATCGGCAGGGAAGATGATGGCCTAATTCTTCTGGGATACAAAGGGAATTGTGTTCATTGACTGCCTTCAGAAAGGCCTTACTATCAATGGAGAATGTTATGCCAAATTGGTGAGGCAACTGCGAAAGGCAATCAAGTCAAAATGGCCTGGAAAACTGACGAAAGGGGTCCTGCTTCACCAGAACTTCCGTTGATCGTATCAACCGGAAACTTCGTCGTCGCAACCGACGGAGTGCCACCATATGTATGTATGTATATATATATATATATATACAGACACATATATATGACGGGCTTCTTTCAGTTTCTGTCTGCTAAATCAACTCACAAGGCTTTAGTTGGTCCGAGGATATAGTAGAAGACATTTGCGCAAGGTGCCACGCAGTGGGATTGAGCCTGAAACCATGTGGTTGGGAAGCAAACTTCTTACCACACAGCCACACCTGCGCCTATTATAATATACTTTTACTCATGTCTTGAGTTCTATTTTCCTATTTACATCACCAAACCCACACATTTTTCTATTTCTATTTCCGTATCACTCTCTCTCTCTCTCTCTCTCTCTCTCACATCTCTCTCCCCTTCTCCCTCTCTCTTTTTCTTTCTCCTTCTTTCTCTGCCTTTCCCTCTCCTCTCACTTCTATCTCAGAACATTACGTATCTAACCTGTTATTATATTCGTGACTCTGTGTATAAAGATGTGTGTGCGTATGTCTGTGTGTGTGTGTGAGTGCGTGTGCACGTATGTATGAGTGTATGAACATAGGTTTGTCTGTATATGTGAGGGTGAGTGTATGTGTGTATGTGTGTACGTCTGCATGTGTATGCCTGCGTGTGTGCGTCCATCTATGACTGAGCGTGTGTTTATGCGTGTGTGCACGTGTGTCTGCGAATGTAAGTGTGGAAGAATCTATCTCTGTGCGTATGTGTGTGTTTGAGTATACGTGTGTGTTTGTCTGTGTCTGTGTGTCTGTGTCTGTGTGACTGTGTCTGTGTGTGAGTGTTTGTGTGTGTGTATAAGATAGAGAGAGTGCGTGTGTGTTAGAGAGAGAGAGAGTGTGTGTGTGTGTGTGTGTGAGTGTGTGTGTGTGTGAGTGTGCACGTGCATCTATGTCTGTATGTATATCCAAGTATACTGTGTGTGAGTGTCTGTGTGTGTGTGCGTGCGTGCGTGTCTGTGTGTTTGTGTGTGTATAAGATAGAGAGTGCGTGTGTGTTAGACAGAGAGAGAGTGTGTGTGCGTGTGAGAGAGAGTGTGTGTGTGTGTTAGAAAGAGAGTGTGTGTGCGTGTGTGTGAGTGAGAGAGAGAGAGAGAGAGAGAGAGAGTTGTCAGGTATTGACATTCCGATGAGGTCAACTTGAAACAATATACGGGGTACAAGAGGTCATGTCAACAAAACAGTAAAATTGATAACGGCGGCAACAATAACAACAACAACAATAACAAAAACAACGACAGCTGCTGTAACAAGAACAACAGCAACAAACAACAACTACAACAACAACAACAGTTTCAACAATAAGAGCCTCCACAAGAACAGCAAAGCGGATAACAACAGTAACAAGAACATTAACAATAACGACAGTAATCTCGATAAAAGCGGTAATGACGATACAATCAACATGAATGGCCCGTGGGCCCATATGCCCAGGGGCATATATGCTGTAGTGGTTAAGAGCTCTCGTGGCTTCTGATCTTAACTGATTGGAAGTGTTATTATGTGCACTGTTTTGTCTAGGCGGCGAGCTGGCAGAAACGTTAGCACGTTGGGCGAAATGCTTAACAGTATTTCGTCTGCCGTTACGTTGTGAGTTCAAATTCCGCCGAGGTCGACTTTACCTTTCATCCTTTTTCGGGGTCGATAAATTAAGTACCAGTTACGCACTGGAGTCAATGTAATCGACTTAATACCTGTGTCTGTCCTTGTTTGTCCCCTCTATGTTTAGCCCCTTGTGGGTAATAAAGAAATAGGTATAAAAGATGGGCTACAGTAAATATTCTGCTCAGTACCACAGATTTGCATGTCAGTTGTTTGACCTTAACCAGTTGAGCATGTCCCTTAGTGGCTGACGATATGTGCATCTTTGATCACGAGCAGAAGTAGTGGGGGAGCATCATAGCCATGTGTTGAGAGGGATTCTTTGGGGTTTGAATAATTCACCTCTGGAAACATGGGTGTTTCATTCAACATCCTTAAATAACCCTTATTCAGGGACCTTTTGAGTGGAATGGGTTACTCGACCTGAAGAAAATTCTAACTGGGCCCCACCTGCAAGGTCATGTGCTGTTTATCTTGATATGAGATCCCCATCTCGCGCACATATGTTTGTGATGCATGTGCCTAGTGTACCCTTATCAGACGGGTAGTCATGATGGGTATACTGGGCTTCGTATATTTGTACCCCAGTGTCACTTTGAAGACATGCACTGCTCTCTCACTCAATAATAATAATAATAATAGTAGTAGTAGTAGTAGTAGTAGTAGTAGTAAGTAGTAGTAGTAGTAATAATAGTAGTAATAGTAGTAACAGCAACACCAACAACAACAATATCGAAAAATACCTTAGGGATGAGAACCCAGGGTTCGAAATTTCCCCAAGACACCTGATGAAGGCTGGAGGGTATATCAGCTGAAACGTTGTATTTAACAACAAACAAGATGAGGACAAATATCCGTGAAATGTAAATAATGTATTATTATTATTATTATTATTGTCTGTTATAGACACAAGGCCTGAAATTTGGGGTGAGGGCGGAGATGATCGATTACATCGACACCAGCGTACAACTGGTACTTATGGTATCGACTCTGAAAGGATGACAGGCAAAGCCTTCCCTCGGCGTAATTTGAATTCAGAATGTAAAATTGAACGAAATACTACTTTGTATTTTGTCCGCCATTCTATCGATTCCGCCATCTTGCCACCTTAGTTCGTCACTTTAATATTAAGGGTACTATTCTGAAATTTTAGGGTCCGGTCTAGTTGATAATATGGACCTCAATGCTCGAGTGTTACTCATTTTGTTGACCCCGAAAGGATGAAAAGCAAGAGGCGGGGAGAAGGGAGAGGAAGGGGCGTGGCAGAAGGGGAGGAAGGGGTGGGGAGGAGGAGAATGAAGGGGAGATGGAACTTCCTGGAAAGTTCCGAGGTGGGGAGGGGAGGAAGGAGGAAGATTTCTTGGAAAGTTCCGAGGAAGGGAATGAAGGGGCGGGGGAAGACTTCCTGGAAAGTTCCGACGGGGCGAAAGGGAGGAAGAGTATGCGGGAAGGACTTCCTGGAAAGTTCCGAGGAGGGGGATGGACTTAATATCTACATGAAATATTGTTGTTCCACATATAATTCCACATTGATTCAGATTCTCACTCTTAGACTAGTAACCTCGCGAAGGTGAATGGCAAAGTGGTTAGGACTGTTGGATTGCGGTTTCGATTCCTGGACCGAGCGAGGCATTGTGTCCTTGAGCAAAACTCTTCATTTCACCTTGCTCCAGTTCACTCAGCATGTAAACATAAGTAATCCTTCGAAGGACTGGCGTCCTGTCCAGGAGGGGGAATACATACGTCACAGAAGCCGGCAAACCGGCCCTATGGGTCTATATGACCCGAGAAAGAGTTTTTAGACTGTAATCTGTGAGCAGGCATCCCTGTGTGGTTAAGAGGTTCACTTCGCATGCGTGGCTATGGGTTCGTTCGCAGAACGCGACAATTTCGGTATTTTCCATCATAGTCTTGGATCTACCAAAGTCTGATGGAGGAATTTCATGAACGGTAATTGGACAGAAGCTCCCTGGAATGGCTCTAACTGGTTATCGGTGGTAGAGTTCATGCGCCACTCGTTTTAAAAGCACCACCTGACTGGGTTCTTTGGGATCTTGTATCACAGAAATCTCTAATTTGCAGCGTTCGTGCCGAGTCTCCAGTTTATGAACCGTTTAGGCGCTGTTTATTTAGCGTCGGTGATTCGACGCTGACTTATTTGACATAATACATTTTAATGTTTCTTTTGTCCTCCACCTCTTCCTCTCTCTTTCTCTCTCTCTATTTATCTCTATCTATCTCTCTTTCTTTCTCTCTCTCCCCCTCTCTCTCTTTCTCACTCTATCTGTCTGTGTATATTTCTATGTACGCACACACGTGTGTATGTGTGTGGGCGTGTTTACCTCCAGCTCCAAAAGTATTTCCGTCCCCACCCCAATGTATCAAAACAGGTTCGGTGTCCATTCAGCCATGCCAAATCGCCAACGTCCAAATAACTACGCCCGGTCGTCTCCATCCTAAGTCTCTAGTTTCTCCAGTCGATCCTTTACCCCTACGCCCCCTCCTACTCACCTACGCACCCACCCAGTGGGAGCCCCTAAAAAAGAGAGATGATGAGAGGAACCACCGACTTTTGACTAAGTAATAAATTTTCCCTAATCTCTCTTGAACATGTGTATCCAGTTTGCAACGTGACAGAAGTATAGTTTGACATTTCTTAAGAAACCATTCTGACTCGGTTAATCTGTAGATCCAATATATAAGTGGAATAGTTAAAACAAAAACGAAAAAGAAAAAAATCTTTTTGAAATTCAAGATGTAGCTTTAGTTTTGCCGTTATCTAAATTCCAATGAGAGAGCGAGCCTCATTTTGTTTTGTTCTTTTTTGTTTTGTCTTTGTTTGTTTTGTTTTTGTTTGTTTTTTTTTTTTGGGGGGGGTGGGGGGGGGGCGGCAAGCTTCTCTTCTGCTGCAAATTTTGGAGCGGTTCCTGATATAGGGAGAAGGATCAGGTTTATAACCACCACCACCGTCATCATCTTGAAAGTAGGCACATAAGAAAATGAGACACGGTGCATACAAAAGCTAGTGATCTCACAGCGCTTTACCGTATTTTCCGGCAGACAAGTCGACGTAGCACACGGTGTCGACCTGTAGTGCGAACGTTCAGACATCGTCACTGTCTTCCCAAATTCTGCTGCATTTCACATGGAATTTTTGGTCCTTCAAAGTCGTCTTGGTGTATAAGTCGACCCACCAATTTTGGCATTAAATTTTGGGCGGAAAAAATTCGACTTGTATGCCGGAAAATGCGGTAAGCACATGGTGCGCGCGCGCACGTGTGTGTGTGTGTGCGTGCGTGCGTGCGTGCGTGCATGTATGTGTGTATGAGCGTGCATCTGCATACATACATATACAGACAGAGAGACAGACAGACAGACAGACAGATAGATAGATAGATAGATAGATAGATAGATAGATAGATAGATAGATAAGGCAGCGAGCTGGCAGAAACGTTAGCTTGCCAGGCGCAATGCTTAGCGGTATTTCGTCTGCCGTTAAGTTCTGAGTTCAAATTCCGCCGAGGTCGACTTTGCCTTTAATCCTTTCGTGGTCGAGTAAATAAGTACCAGTTACGCACTGAGGTCGATATAATCGACTTAATCCGTTTGTCTGTCCTTGTTTGTCCTCTCTGTGTTTAGCCCCTTGTGGGTAGTCAAGAAATAGGTATTTCGTCTGCCGTTACGTTCTGAGTTCAAATTCCGCCGAGGTCGACTTTGCCTTTCATCCTTTCGGGGTCGATAAATTCAGTACCAGTTACGCACTGGGGTCGATGTAATCGACTTAATCCGTTTGTCTGTCCTTGTTTGTTCCCTCTATGTTTAGCCCCTTGTGGGCAATAAAGAAATTAGATAGATAGATAGATAGATAGATAGATAGATAGATAGATAGATAGATAGATAGATAGATAAACAGACAGACAGACAGGCAGACAGATAGATATTGCGCCTTCTCACAGTGATTGGGTATTATTTTCCTTGTTATAAAAACATAAATCAGGAAATCATTCAATCGATTCCTCATTAATAATATTTTATCGATCAGACTGACTCTAAATTAGATGTGTGTGTGTGTGTGTGTTGGAGCGTGCATATGTGCCATGTGTCCGTGTATGTGTGTTGGGATGTAGGGGAAACAATA